>NW_004797655.1:343854-350524 GCF_000002075.1 Aplysia californica
ATTTTTTTATTGTTGTTTTTTTTTGTCTACATTTTTTTCTAAAATACATATACAGATAGAATATAGGATTTATATTGATTTCAGATTTTTAATTTATCCAATACTTACAGTCACAGTGTCACTGAAGGTGGACACAGAAACGCGGACGAAATCAGGTTCCACATAGAAATTTCTAAGAACGAGCGATGTAAACTTTTTGGACTCCTTAAATTCGGAAGAAGTCATGCTGGCCGAACCATCAAGGACGAACGCCATGTCGAGCTCTTCAGTGTCGCACGCTGTTAAATGAGAAAAGGAACCCTGCCTTAGACTTGACACAGAACAGATAAAATTGTTGTACCGGGTCGCTTGGGCTTAACCCTATTTGTACACCCTGGGGTCATTTTGTACCCCCGAGGTTGTATTCTCCACATTTTTGAATACTTCTAGTACGAAGATCTCTTTGAAACTTTCAGTATTTCTCAAAAAATTATTTTGACAGACTGCTCTGTAAAGCGTACAGACCAGATTATCGGGTGAATTTCCTCTTGGGAAGTGGTGGCACAGAGTTCCCCTCGACGTATTTGGAAGATTACATAACGAATTGATATGTCTGCAAAGTATACAAAAGGGTGTTTCTGAGATCTGAGTGACAACAGGCTCCTTTCAAAGTAATGAAGTCGAAGTAACCAACATTTTATGCTTGTTGGGCAAATTTTATCAATTTTTAAAATCGATCTTTCTCTGGCTCAATTTTTTTTGTCCTTTTAAAACACATTTAGGTGTTAATTACACTGATTTTTAAGATGATATCAATAGAACCCAGTATGAACAAAAGTTGATAAGCACCTTATTCGACAGTGTCGTTACACAGAAAGTATACGCTTTTATAAATATGAAAAACGTTTAGAACACAAACACTCACGCAATTACATTCAAACGAAAATATAAACATAAACACACACACTCACACATACACACACTCACACACATATATTATATATATATATATATATATATATATATATATATATATATATATATATATATATATATACATATATATATATATATATATAAATATATATAAAAATATATATATACCTATATGAATTTAATATATATACACACACGCACACGCACACACACACGCATGCTCACACTCACACGCACACACACACAAAAACACACAGCTACTTACGCTGACAGACATTCACATCGATATCACTACTCACAAAAGTAGCCCCCAAACCATGACATACTTACACCTTTGTGTTTGAGATATCAGGTCAAGAAAGAGCGTAGCATTTCCAGACAAGTTTTTTTGGAAGAATTTTGCTTGTCCTTTGGCATTCCGTGGGATGGGGGACAATCTGGAGATAGGTAAATATCGTCCTTGTCGCAAGCAATCCGCTTAGGTCCAGAAATATAGCCAGTACTGTAAACAACCCACATACGTCCAAGTTTTAAGAATGTTAGATTTTTACACCCTCCCAAAGTTCTATCAAAAGATATACCCTTTAACATCACCAAAATGCAGTTTAATGCTATGGTCAAGGCTTACAATTTTCTTGCTTTTCGTGATTCCTGACGAGAAGATCGTGCTCGTGTTTCCTGTTATTCCAGGGAAAGAACAAGAAGTGTTTTGTTTTGTTTTTTTGGTTTCAGGTGTCAAAAGTACAAAAACGAGTAAAGTGGATTGCTTGCGACAGTGACGATATACAGACACCGTCGTCATCATCATCCTCATCCTCATCATAGCGGCGTTGGTGGCAGAGTGGTCTCAGACTTTCAACCGTAATGTCATGGATTTGAATCCCGTCAGCGGACTGAGGTTATGTCCTTGCCAAATGCACTTTATATGAATTGTCCTGTCTTCACTCAGGTGGGAATTGGTATCCAGCAAGAGGTTGTGTCAGTTTGCTGTGACATCCATTGTTGAAGCAAACAGTTAGTGGACAACGGGTGAATGAGGGCGTGCTATCGAATATATTAACGATAGATTATGTAAATAAAAGAGTCCACTAAATGTACAGATTGATACTCTCTCCCATTGTATAATTTATGTGGGGCAATCCTGGTTCAAAAATGGGTAGGCCTAGGTTTCAAAAATGATTTTATATGGGTTGTATGGTGGTTTTCTTGACTGAAAATTATATCGCAAAGAGAAATTAACGATACCGAAGTGAATACAGTTTTATTATATAGAGTTATACGTCAACTAACTGGGCCCCCTTTAGATGAAAGGAATAATCACTGCATTAACATCAACTGAAAACCATTGGCCTACTATATTTACACTTTACAAGGGTGCAATAAATCTTGAAAGATGTAAAAATTAGGTCTAGATCTATACTTTCAAAACAAAATGCACCTCGCGAAATATCACTTCCGGCACTTCAGCTTTGAAGGACAGCTGCGCAGATTTCTTTCGTTTCTCAGTGGAATAATAACAAATGCCAAAGAAGGACGGGAACTTTTTGTCAAATATACTTTTCTAAATTCTGGAAATGAAAAAAAAAAAAATCGGGCTCCGTTACGAATACCTACCTACCTTTTTGCAGGTATTTGTCAACTTTCAACTCTGTAGCTGTCGTAGTTTTATGGGAAAAGTGACACATGTGTTTCCAAGTTGCCAGATATAAAATAGATGTATAGATTGATTCTCTGTTCCGCTTTCGTAGTTGCACACTCCAAAATTTCAAAGGTATAGTGAACGGAAACCTCCCTTGTTTACAATGGCGTCTGAGAAGACGGACTTTCCCAAGATTAAGTCTAAACGAAACTAATTTTTTTTAAACTGGAAATCAAA
Source organism: Aplysia californica (assembly GCF_000002075.1). Taxonomy (NCBI): domain Eukaryota; kingdom Metazoa; phylum Mollusca; class Gastropoda; order Aplysiida; family Aplysiidae; genus Aplysia; species Aplysia californica. Next base: position 346,646 of record NW_004797655.1, read on the forward strand.
CTATAGTGACTTCCTAAATAAAGCTGTGCACTCTTTAAATAATACTGAACCACCATTAACTTTGTTGAGTTCGAAAGTTAAGTGGTTCGGAAGTTTTAGGCAGCAAAAGAGACGAACTTTCACAAATATAGAGATAAAGTAGAGAATGAATTGTGAAAATATCGCTTAACTTAAAGCACATGACGTCTAACATTTTGATACAGGAAGGTGTACTCGAATAAGCTTCAACTCTTCATATTAAAAAAGTGTTCGACACCCTTATAAGTGATATTCAACAAAAACCTTAACGCGTAGAATCGAGGAGCAGATTTATAAACACTACAAAACTAGTTAAACATTCGTTGAGATTGAGTACAGTTGTCCGTTCCTAGTTATATGGGCCGGTCTGTTCAGTATGAAAAGAGATTGGTCGGTTACTGAGAGATGAGAACTTTCAAACTTTTTGGAAAAACAAACTCACCTCTCTAACGTGAGCATAGCTGCTATTCCGGAGTAGATTGGCTTTCTCAAGTCGCTCCATTTGGTCTTTCTCCATTCGATGTTAAGCTTTTTACGAATAAGATCGTAGAATGTGCTATCCATGTAGAGGGTGAGTTTATAGTCCTCCCGAGAAATCTAGAAATAATTGTAGTTTTATCCAGACATTTCTATTTCAGGGTACAACTAGGTCCTAAAAGAAAACAAGACGAGAAGAAGGGGAGAGGTTGGGGGTGGACATGATGCATAAGGTAGATCTTTGGCAAGAACATTACAAGAAACAGGAAAGACGTCATGTATTTTATTTCTTCAGGTAAAGAGGAAATTGAAAAGGGATGGGGGTGGGGTTATTTTTAACATACCAGAGGCTTTATACCGGCTAAAAAAATAACCTTAACTGAACTTCACTGTCACTCTCTTTCTTTCTCTTTCTTTTTCCTACCTCTCTTTCTCTCTTTCTTTCTCTCTCTCTCTCTCTCTCTCTCTCTCTCTCTCTCTCTCTCTCTCTCTCTCTCTCTCTCTCTCTCTCTCTCTCTCTCTCTCTCTCCTCTCTCTCACCTGCCATATTCCCCCGTGGAACCCTGGTCTAAATGATCCAGAAGCCTCGCCATACTCCGAGGACACAAAAGCCAGCCTCTTCAGATAGAGATAATCGTTCTGGAAGGCACACGACTCTCGGATCTGTGACACAGTTGCCCTCACCACAGATTCTCCTGTAGCCTCCGGTAACCTAGTGAAATCCACAGCTTGACTGGTCGCCATGGAAACAACACTCAGCAGAAGCAGGAGGCCAACAGATCCGTGTGGTGTCATTTCCTATTTTGAATAGTTTGCTCTGTTTTTGCTCTGTTAGGATGAAGAGAACAGAATCAAAAACAGATGTACCAAAACAAACAATCAGACAGACAAAACAAAACAAAACAGACAAGCGTACTTTGAAATGTAAAATATTTACCTGCAAAATACCCTTAAATACGAACATTTATTGCACCCTTCTCGGACGCAGGGAAATTCGCCCCCCTTGACACGATAGACAAATTGCATGTTATCCTGTATGTCTTCTGTTGAATTCTTCAATTCATTCAGAACTAGTTTTTCTAAACTTTTCAAACTTTTCTTAAGGACTGATGTTAAATCCACAGGTCTTAGGTAATTCAGATTTTGTACTGATCGTTTCTTTGGTACACGAATAATTTTCGAGCATTTCCACAAGGGTGGCATAACGCGTTCTTTCAAGGACATAGTGAAAGCATTAGCGTAAATGGGAGACAACTGAGGAGAAAAATTGATTTTATTCTTGACTTTATCGAGTCCACTCGCTGTGTGAGTTTTCTGACGATAAAATATGATCTTGACCGCACTGTATTAGCATTAGCCACAAAAAATATCCTTGCTCTTGTCATAGCCTTCGTCTGTGTGTGTTGTTGTAGTCTGTGCGGTCACTTTGAATCGTCTCTTTGGCAGTTGGCAGCTCGTAGAAGAAGTCGTGGTTGTCAAAACGAGCGTAAAAAGAATTTGGTTTGTTTGCACACTGTTTAGGGTTGGTGTCATGTGTAGGAATCTTTGTCCGTCTTGGTGTGTCTCCATCTATAATTGTTTTGTTTTTTAATATATTGCCAAGTTTTTTTTGTACTGTTAAAAGTGAAGTGTTCTTTGCATACATGCCAACACTCTCTTATTTGTCTTTAACCTATTATTCGTTGTTTTTCGTTTGTCGTTTTCTTTTAGTTTGAATGCCGTCTTCTTCTCATTTATTTTTTCCTTTAACTCTTTGCTTTGCTAACCAGTGGTTTGTTGGTTGAGTAGGTAGTAGATAACTTCTTTTTTACATGAATCTAGATCTTAAAAAAACCTGATGTAACCAGCGATCGTCTTAAATAATTTGTCTTTATTATTACATGAATCTTTTAAAAACATTCTAATATCTGCATTTAAAGCACCCGCATACCAACCTAAACACACCAGTGCCAAACATGGCTCCTAAATAAAGCTCAAGAAGAAATATTAATGTGTGCGAAATGAGGCGTCTCCGCAAAACCATCAATATCAAAAGAAAAGACCGCATAAGGATCGAGACCATATGCCTACAAACCGGAATACCACCAGTAGTGAATTTCAATGAGCTTCAAAGAGTCAACTGGTTTGGACATCTAACCAGAATACCCCAGAAACAACTCGTGACAAGAGCTTACTACACCCGTGACTCTGGTTTCAAATCAAGAGGAAGACCAAGAAGGACCAAGCTGGATGGGGTTAAAAAAGTTAGAGCACGACATGCCAATATCTATCCAGACGCCACACACTCAGCACAGGACCGAAACCTGCACCTCCCAGCAACATCCTAAGAATACAAGAGGACGGAAAAAGTAAGTACATGTAAATCATCCTCTCGGGAATTCCATGATTTCTTCGCTCCAGATAGAGGTATTATTTTTTTAATTGACTTTGACGAAATACTTTGGTAATAAAAAAGACATGCACTGATCAGAGTTTTCCGTTGGAGGTAGACAGGTACATTTGTAAGCCTTAGAAACTTTTACATAACATAGGCCGATCGTTTTTTTTCTCACGGGCTGGCATAGTAACATACTGATGGAGAGTGGGATGGGCAGAAGTTAAACAGCATTTGTTAAGATCCTCAGTGATAATTGTAACACTGTCTGGACAAAAGACTGTGACTTTTGTTCGTGAATCGGTTCGACGAAAGTATCTGTGATCCGTGGACACTTTAACGTTGGCTTGTTTTGGAATAAAAACAATGTTGGCCTTTATCTTTGGAAATTCCCTTGGTAGATAATATGGGCGTGTAAGGCTAGGTGTCCACAGGCTCCACTCCTCATTTTGAAATGTCTGGACAGAAACGTGTAGGTCGTCTTTATCCACACCATCCGCTGCCCTTTTATTTTGGCACGTGATGCAAAATGGCGCTGACATGAAAAAAACAAAATCTTTCTTTGGGGGTGGTACAAAAGGAATTGACATCTCTCCATTATTGTCGTTACTGGATGCATCCCATATGTCGTGAGGGCACCAAACTAGGAGAATTCAGTTTCCTACCCCAAATATTCTCTGATGAAGAAACATGCTTGGACTATCTTTCTACCGAGGCGAGCTTATCTCTCGCTATCTACGGATGGAGAAAGCTACATTTGATTTTTTTTCTGACCACGTTTGCCCCCAGCTTTACTGCTTTATTTTAGGGGGATCTTGAAAAGAAATATGTCACCAGTTGGAGAAGCTGATCATTATCGGAATCGATAAGGCTAAACGAAGCAGTCACAGAGAAATCGTGTATTTGCAACTAGTGCAGCTGGGGTGCATTCCCGCATTGTGTGACGTAAGCCTGGTCAAGACATTCTCTCTGTTCTAGACCATAGTACATGTATAGACTAAGCAACCCCC
>NW_004797655.1:350767-353296 GCF_000002075.1 Aplysia californica
CACACACACACACACACACACACACACACACACACAAACACACACTCTCTCTCTTCCGCTCGTTCTTTGTTTGAGTCTAACGTTCTGTCACAATATTGGATGGAATCCATCACCGTCCGCACTGTTGTTAGAAACACTGTCCTTGAAATACGTCTCGCTAAAACAAATAAGCGAGGCCTTTCTATACCCGTGCATAAACCTAACGTTTGCACTGACTTCATCCATTTTATCATTCAATGACCTTACGTTACCAGTAACAATGAGTAGGTTAAAACTGTTGTTTCCGTTTCTGTTGTCCCACAAAATCTTCCCTGTGATCTTCACAATATATTAAAAATCCTCTTTAAACGATCTGCTGTCATTGTTACAGAACCATCGTCTTCAACCATGAACCTGATCGGACCAGTAATCTGCACTGACTCGATTCAACCCACGCTGTAGCATTCTCTGTGCACACGATTCGGTAAACGATTTTTTCTGGTCTTTCTGAACTCCAGTAAATGTCTCCGTTCAGATAAAAGTGGGCTAAATCACTAAACCACTCTTTCCATGAATGTATTATAATTATCACGGCACCTCAAAAATGATCGACACTTTTGAGTATCAAAATATAACATGCCTTCAAATCGAGATCATGTCTCAAAATTCTGTTAACAGAATTTTTTTTAAGGTGGAGCTCAACACTCGGACGACGAACTGACACGACGAAATGACTGCTTTGAGGTGGCCCCATCAGAGCGTCGTACGGCGTCAGTGTATTCGTCCTTGCAAATTAACGGCTGTATCGTTCACCCCGCCTTTTGTCGGACACAGACACGCGTGGCATGCCCTTTAAAGCACATACCGTCCAAGGATAATTTTGTTTGAGGGAAAATTGCATTCCATCCTGTCGTTGACATTTAACGATGAAAATTTTGTAAATTTCTGTGAGACGCAATTCGCATGTTTCAACTCACTTAGTTTCAAATGTGACTTCGAGTGCGCAAATAAATAACTGTCGAGAAATTGTGTCTGAATTGCACCAGAGTTTGGACAACAGACACACACACTCACACACACACACACACACACACACACACACACTCACGCACACACACACATGTAATGTAATATGTATCGTATATTATATATACAAAATGTACATACAGGTGTCTTATGTAACGATTGGGCGCTTTGATTCCCGAGTTGAGATAATTTTATCGAGTATCTCGGTCTTTCTGCTGGAATGTTGTATTCCTATCAGCCCGGGTTTCCCCTGACGTGCACGGTCGGAAGCGTGCTTCCTAAATGATCTAAGTTGTGTCCATAGGGGCGTAAAACCCCTACATTTAGACATAACGATTTTCAACGTTACATACGCATGCATATATTATACGTGGGATGCTTAGACAAGACTACTTTAGTTTATTGATGGTGAAAAATGTACAGGGAACAAACTGTTACGTTAGGTCCGAGGTCATTCAAATGTGTGTTTGATGTGTATGAGCTAGTTTGTTGAGTTGCATGAGAAAAAATCCGAGGATTACTTATCTTTTCTGAGAGTCCGATGTTGATGGACCTGTGTTATCGATGTCAGCTTTGTATTTCTTTTGAAAAGCGTGCTTTTTCTCTCTGGCATTTTCATTTGAATAAGTCTGCCAACGGTCCGATGACTATGTTTATGAATGAGTATACAATGAACGTAACAACGACACTTTTCAACACTGCAAGCATATTATGGTACCTCATAGTACTCAAAAACTTAATCAAAGATAACAGAATTATTTTTTAAAAGATTTTAAACAATAACGCAAAGAGGCCTAGCACTGTTAGTATTAGCTTGTAGGATTATTATGATAATCTATACTTTAGTGATCCAGCACGCATTTTGCAAAAGGGCCGATTCGTTCAAATGCACGCCTGTGTCATCTATGACGTATTACAAGTAGTATTGCTGTGTTGAGCCTAACAATGGGCAGCGTTTGATTCTACAGACCAGCGCGCACTTCATTGCGTAAATCTACGTCAATACTAGATTATCATTATAAAAATATGACAAATAACCGGGCGAAAATGACTGGCGCGTTTGTATCTCTACTGGCATTCCACACCCGGACCGCTTGGGCCTCCTCCCCCGAGATATACGTACACACAATTGCACAAGTGCTGGCCCTGGCCGCCCATGCGATCTTGAAACAAACTAAGACACATGTAACGTGCGTTGGTGTGAAAGAAGGCCGTTGAATGGTCGCATAAGATATATAGGCTACGTGAACAATGGTTCACCATGCAGGTGCCATGGATGGTTTCCAGAAATAGAAAAGGTTCTTTGCTGGAGGGAAAATGAGCGAAGCCACGTCGGTTGGGACTGCAAGCAACCTCGTTAAATCCCAGCTTGTTCATTTATATGTTCGTTAAGTCCGATTTATTTTATTGTTTTTAATGAATAACAGGGAATTCCACCTGCTTTCGTTTAATCCGAGTTTCACTGTATATCCAACATGATTGAAACACACTAGACACACCCTCCCTTTCTCTCTCTCTCTCTCC
>NW_004797655.1:353410-354672 GCF_000002075.1 Aplysia californica
TCTCTCTCTCTCTCTCTCTCTCTCTCTCTTTGTTCCCTTCTTTCTTTCTTTCTTTCTTTCTTGTTTTCTTTTTTTCACTCCCTCTCTCCCTTTCTCTCTCTTTCTTCCTCTCTCTCTCAGTCTTTTCTTCCATCACTCCTTAAAAAATAATGACGCACAACCTGACAATTATAGGGAAGAACACGGGAAATAAAAGTGAGGTTAAATGTGAGTATGAGAGTGAAAACTACTTCTTAGAACGTACCGCACATGCACATTAAAAGAGAGAAACTTAGATTACCTGCTTTGAGGTATACAAAAATTGAGAGAGATCATAAACAGAATTACGTCTCGTAAAATGCAAAAGTGAATCAAATGGTTTTGTCAGTCAAAGCAATCCGAACTGCTATCGAAACGAAAGAAGAAGCAGCGATGGTCGTAAAATACTGTCTGTTGGAGTTATATGCCGCGCAGCATTCTGCGACAGAGTATTTATTTTCACTGTCTTCAGGGATTTTCCAGCTTTCACAGTCATATTAGAAAAGGGGTGACAATACATAGCACTTCAAAACGTTCATTTTGATAGTCATTGAGATTTTTCTGTTTTTTAGCCGGGTTAAAACTTTAAAGAGGGGTGGGGGGGGGCAACAGCTGAAGGCTATCTCGCTTATCAGAGGATCAAATATAACCAAAATTCACACATATAACAAGCATAGTAAGGAATGTGGCCATATTGGAATTTGTTGACACTTCTTACGTAATTAATACCACACTTATTTTTTCATGGAAATAAATTGTTTGATTTTTTTTGCATGCTTTATGGCAAACAATAGATCTAAAAATCTGTGAGATGAATTTTTCCTAAACGTCCTAGATCATTTTTAATTTTTTTTTTCCTGTAGCATTCATTTTTGCCAAAAATCAGTGAAAATCCACACTCCAAACATCACCAACGAAAAACGTCCATATATAAAAGAATTCATCACACAAAGTTTTAGTATTACATCTTTTCTTCTTTCTGTGAAAATTTCATGTAGATTGGAAGAAACATGGTGGTGTTATTTTTAAAAGTATATTATAGTAAAACCACTTCGAGAAAACGGGCGATACAGAAAAATAAAAGATTGACTCTTTGAGGAAATGGTAGTGACAAACATGCACAGTATGGGAAGAAATACGGCTTTAGTGGGTTCTTATGCGTTGAAATGGATGTAAAAGAGGCTAAAGAAGCTAAAAAAGCCTACAACTTGAAATCCCTAGTTTTGAGCCGAATCGGGACTTTC
>NW_004797655.1:356524-361967 GCF_000002075.1 Aplysia californica
TCTCTCTCTCTCTCTCTCTCTCTCTCTCTCTCTCTTTTGCTCTTTATCTTTCGCACCCTCTCTCACTCTGCCACACATATTCTCTCTCTCTGGCTGTTTCGCTCTCTCTCTCTCCTACTCTGTTAGATAGTAAAAAAGGCGCAAACCACACCAGAGCACTCTCCAAGCATCCACACAGTTGTATCTATAAAGGGACTGAACTCTGAGTGCCCTACATGAAAGTTATAGTCAAGTCCTAATGACATCCCTTATGTAAATAGAGCCCCTTCAATGAGAGAACTACGGCCAGACACTGCTTAAAAATGCTTCCGCTGTCAGTTCTTTGTAATTGTAGACTTTTAATGTCCCTGTCGACCCAGTTTAAATCAACTGGGATGAAGGCTGCTTGGACTCATTCTGTTAGAGCCAATCTAGGCTGAGAAGTTAACAGCAGACAGACGGCGATCCCTGGATACCTGGAGGTGTTATCTTTGACTCAGAGGTTGACGTGTAATGACCCTCCGTCTTTCACGGTTGCGATCTGCAGTTGCACATTCTGTCATATTCAGTCCCGTCCATGTTTGTATGTTGCCCATCCAAGTTACTCTGTGTCTTCCCCCGGCTCTTCTGCCCCACACCCTTCTTTCAAGCACCTCTTTCACTATGGTCTCGTATCGTTTTAAGTGGCCATAGTATTATCCTAAATTTTATTTTATTCAATAGGTTTAGTCTTGCGTGGAGAATTTGAACTTGAGGACGGAGATCTCAAGCCTGTAATGTGTCAAAAATTCGTGGCACAACTTATTGTCAAATATCTCCTCAACTATCGAACATACGTTCTCCAATTTTTGCCCAATGACTTGTATCAATGTTTCTTAACAGATCAACATTTTGTAAATACCTCCTAATTGTATTCTAGAAAATTCCTTTATGAATACTAATAAAAAATCAAAGTGGGTGGCTTATACAGATTTTTAAGTGTTTACGCCTGGGGTCACATTGCTTTTATAGCAAGTCCGCCATGTATTTCTAATCGGGACAATATGCTTATTGAACATAATATGTGTTGAGAACTATTAGGCAAAAAATATGTTCACAAAAAAAATGATTTCTTGTTACAAGTTTTGCAACTACAAATTGTCCTTGATGGGCTGTGACGTAGGCCATTGTGTCACGACGTGGTGGAATCAGGAGCTCGTCAGTTTTTGGGCATATGAAGTTATTGGTATCACCTTAAAGCCCATTCATATGTTTTGCTTTTGGTAAAACAATATCCATTCATCTTGGATACAAATTGATATATTAGCGATTGAAGAAGGTTGGGGTAGACTGATTTCAGAAGTGAAGATAGCAAGAAAATGGCCATAAAAGTTAAGTATTTCCTTAGCTTGAGAGTCCGTAGAAACTGAAAATTTACATTTTTTGTGCTCAAATAAAAGATTTTCAGGATAATCAACTCATAAATGCGTTTTTTAATGAAAATGAAAAGTAATGAGCCAAAAAATGAAAATTCGATAAAATTCCCAAACCTGAGGGAAAATGCCAGTTTTTTTTTACTTTCTTTATTTTGACGAGCACCTGATTTGACCATACCACCTTCACAATAGTTATACGCCCGATTCCCACGCCGTTAAGATGTTTTTCAATAAGAATAGAGGCTTGTGATCAGCGACAATATTTACATGGCCACAATGGATCTTTTTCTGCATTTCTTCATATGAGTACATTGGTTATTCCAACACGATCAAGCTGACAATGACCATTAAATTATGTCTCGACGCGGTGGAATCAGGCTCTCGTCAATTTTTGGGCCCATAGAATTATTGGTATCATGTGAAAGTTTATTCATTTGGTGTGCTTTAATTTATTTTTTAAAATCCATCTTTACTGAATAGAAGTTGAGGTATTTGCGATTCAAGGAGGTGGGGTCACCTGGTTTCACAAACTAACTCCTTGTACATACCCCCCCCCGCCCCCCCCCTTTTCACAAGGCTACAGTACAGTGTTGCAAAATGTAATAACCTATATAATTTTGCATAACAAAAAGAAAAGAAAACAAAAAAACAGGCTAAAATATGTCGGTTGAAGAGGCTAACTGGAATCGGACGGAGCTGAACTAGAAATAGTTTGTGAGAAAGGAACCTTCACAGAGCCACATGTACCTTATGGTAAGTTAAGTCACAGTGCCTTCTGATGATTCAATTATTATTCTTACACGGAGACAAAGTGAATGTGCCACTAATGTCATGCGAGGTCACTGATTGGAAATTAATTTGGGAGGAAAATTTGCGTGAACAACATGTACATTCAATTTCCCTGCCTTTCTGCGCGTTCACAAAAAAAAAATGAGCGAGCGACGATCGTTGGAACGACAACGCCGAAGGACCAAATTATGTATTTTAAAAAATCTCTTATCCCTCATTTGCGTTCAGACCAAAGCAACGACAACAGACAATTATTAGTCTAGTCAGCTCTGTTATGCGGTGTTCACACATACAGGAGTAATGAAGCCGAGTAAGACAAAATTTCTAAGTCCAGCAGGACGGGGCTATTCTGGCTACATTACGCCGAGCAATCGGCCTCCCTCCCCGAGTGATAGTTCATGCTCGCCGTGTGAAATTATTACACGGGAAGCTTGCCGAAATTTTCAAACATGCTTAAAATTTTCGCCAAGCAAAGAATTAGTCACCGAGTCAATAACTCGCTAAGGGAAACTCGGAGACGACTAGGGGAGTGTCAGTGATAGCTCGGGGTGCAAAGTTGCATACGTTGCCGAGTGACAGTGACACGCCGACGAGATCTGAATGTCAGCCGAGTTAAATTTCATACTCTATTGGTTAAACTATTGCTCGCTGTGTAAAAATCTTGCACTGGGTATTTGAGTTACTCAAGCACGGTGTGCAAAAGTTGACACGACGAGCTTGTAACTCTTTCCTGTTGCCAGGTATCGAAGAATGACAACCAGCTTGATGTCAGGTTCCAGTGACTGCCTCCAGAAAGTGTTTGCCTCGTGGATTGGGGGGGGGGGGCAATTTTCTCCAGTAGTTCTTAGAAAGACTCGGGAGAAGCTCTGAGGAGGTTCCTGAAGGATGCCACATCTTCAACTTGAAGTTCAGCCATCAGCTTCTCAAACTGTCCTAAGTTCTTATGAACCATGGTCTAACCTGAAAGGTCCTCCTCTTCCTCCTCTTCTCCTCTTCTTGCTCAAACACAACAGCAAAGGCACCATTATTATTTATACATGAAGTGTACATCCCTCGTCTGTGTCATATGAGACATGTTGAAGGAATGAGCACAAACATTTTGCCCCCCCCCCCCCCTCTTTATAGAGACGTTTGGCGATATGGTCGCCGTCATAAATTAATGCTCGACGAACGTCTCCCCAAGAGCTCACCGACACAATAATATCAACAGTCATGGCCAGATGCTCGTACCGATTAAACCCGAATTTGGCATTATCTTATCGGGAATTGCTCGTCGACTCTACTCCTGTATATTTGCTCGTCCGATGTTAGTTGTGAACGCGCGGTTCGGCATGTAGGATGAAAATGTCATGAAGTGTGTAGGCGGTACATGCACACTCGGCATTCATCTACTGTAGTGTGACGTCGGTTCTCTATGCGAGGAGTTGGGAATGAGGGATTTTTCCCTGGCCTCTCAGGACTGCTTGAACGGATCTAGCGTTAGTACAAAACGAAGATCTAAACTAACACCAAGATTAATCCACATCGGGATCCTCAATCTGTACTCATCATCAGCATCATCAGCAGCATCATCAGCATCATCATCATCATCATCATCAGCAGCAGCAGCAGCAGCTGCATCATCATCATCAGCAGCAGCAGCAGCAGCAGCAGCAGCAGCAGCAGCAGCAGCAGCATCATCATCATCATTATCAGCAGCAGCAGCAGCTGAATTGTCAAGACTTTTACATAAATATACTACGTGATATGACCCCATTTCAAAACCGGACAGCGAACCTAGCAGTGACTCGAGGACAGGATTTTTCACGAAATTGTCCCCCATTTCCTTACCCCGAACAATAGGAGTAATTGAATTTGACCCCAGTCAACCTACAGCCTGTTCGAGTGCGTTGATGTCAACAGAACACTTGAACACTCGTCAAGTGCTTCGAGCCGTGTTGAGAAAATATAGATATAAACTCGGAGAACGTCATCAACGGGTTTTTATTCCTATTATCTTCTTCTGATGTTGCTGTCGTTGTTGTTGTCGTTAATGTTGTTGTCGTTGTCGTTGTTGTTGTGGTTGTTGTTGTTGCCACTTTTGTAGTTGTTATGCTTTTGTTTTTGTTGATATGTTTTTTATCATTTTCGCTATTATTGTTGCTATTGTTGTTGTTGTTGTTGTTTTTGCTATTTTTGGTGCCAATGTATCTCTCTTTCTATTGTATTTGGCTTTGTATCCATGGCGAATACTTCTTAGGCGGTTTATGAGACAGTTTGCTCAGTCCGGCCTGGGTGGGATACGTTGAAACCATTGTGTTTGAATCATAAAGTCATACACCGGGCACAGTCAAGGCCGCCACTCTTAACTATCTACGCTGGTTAGGCGCTCAAATGAAGAACAAAGCACTAATCTATCTATAGTCGTGTAGTCGAGGGCCCCCGAAACTTTTCCATCTTAGCCCTTTATTTTGTTTTTAAAAGAGCCAAATGGTGCGCTCCATAGTGAACTGGAATTACGGCAGAAGTACTCCGCCTTGGATGTTATAAGACAAATCTATGGTCCTGACAGACCAAAGGAGATAGGCCTACATTATCAAAGTGTGGAAAGTTACTTTGACATCTGAAATAGATGAGGGGTTCTATTGCAAAAAGCACTATACGCCAAATCCGGACATTTCCAAAAGCAATAGTGAAAAACACATTAATCTTATGATCAGAATTTGTGTGGGAATATTTTGTTTTGTTTTCAAAATGCACTGCATCCCTCCACATTATTTAGTATGATTAAATTGAGTTTAATTCATACTTTTGTTTTCAGAGTGTAATCTTTTCTTTCTCATTTTTCTCAATTTTATTTTAAAAGGATAAAATGTGTTTTGTCATGGAGGGCTGCATGTACTATATTGTTGCCACCACAGAACCCGGGGCTCTCACGGACCTGTGTTGAAAGCACTGAAGTGTGTGTCGTTACGGGGTTAAGTGCTCTGAATTGTTTGTGAGAAAGCTTAATAAGAAGGGGGGTTTACCGTCATTGTCATCATCATTATTGTTGTGTTGTAGAAAATCTTGCAGAGACTGTTCTATATTGTAGACGTTTTAGTGTATCAAATACGTGGTTCAACGTTTCGCTGAATAATCGGGTTTCGTCGAGGGTATAACAAAAAATACCAATAATATCATCATCAACAACAACAACAACAACAACAACAACAACAACAACAACAACAACAACAACTACTACTACTACTACTACTACTACTACTACTACTACTACTACT
>NW_004797655.1:362703-367697 GCF_000002075.1 Aplysia californica
TTACACACACACACACACACACACACACACACACACCCCATCATACCTCAACATATGCTTTATTTCTCAATGTAATCACCTTCCCGCTGGACGCATTTTTCCCATCCCTGGATCGGGAAGAAGATACTCTCCCTGAAGAATATTTCGTCAAGGGATTTCAACCTATCTTTCACGGCTTTCTTCGTCGTCGGTGAATCGCTGTCCAGAAATATGGCGTTTCATTAGTCAAAAAAAGGTGATAATCTGACGGGCCAAGTCAGGACTGTGAGGGGGGGGGGGGTGTGGCAGAACTTCCCAGCGAACCTTTGAATCCAGTCTTTCGTAGCATTTGCGGTGTGTGGTGTTGCATTTTCATGCTGCAAAATGGACTCATTGACATCCGTATGCGCGACTTTGAACGTACTACACCACTCGTATACCTGTGACTTTGCCATTACTTTTCCCCCATAAACTGGCTTTATTTCTGTCTGTATTTCTATAGGTTTGAAACCTTTTTGCTGTCGAAAACCGAAAGACAGACCTCACTTCTAACCTTGACCAATTTTCCAAGGGGGTAGCCATCTTTGAAGAATTGCTGTGTTAGTTTCGTTAGTGCGATGCTCATAGTGCTCAATCGGCAAATTTCTAAATGATTGTTTTACAAGGGTGGGTTTACAGAATGTGAAAATATTGAATGGTTTTCAAATTACAGCCACATTCCGTTTTTCCGTGGGACAGCTCGTACATTTTGACACTTAGACTGACTTAGACTAGGGTGGGCGTTGCAATCATCCCATATACTGAGTGTATAGATAAGGTTAAATGGGTCGTCACACAAAGGGTAAAAGCTCATACAGGACTGGTACAAAAATGGTGAAAGATGTACTTGATGTCTAAAAAAGGACACATCTAAAGCCTTTAACTAAAGTGCAATAAGTCGGTTATCTTTGCATCAATTTATATGAAACGACTAAAACTCAACCCCATGATGTTTAAGTCTTTAATGTGATAAAAAATAACTCATGTATTAAAGAAATGATGTTTTATAGCAAATTCATCCAACATTGAGAAAAAAGTAAAACTGTTTTTCTCAAAAACATTCAGCAACATGGAGGCGCCGGATCTGCCCGTTCCTGTTTCAGGACAAGAACTATAAAACCTCGCCGGTCACATCAGATGGATATTTCATTGTTGTGAACAAGTTTTGGAAACATTTAGGAGGAGAAGAGACAATTGTGCTTTTTTTTATCAAGCCTGCTTCCTGCATGGCTGATCCACACTCTACAGATCAAGACATGAGCACCCCTGCGTGGATGCAAGAAATGTTTGGGGGACACCTTCCAAGCCAAAAACTTACAAATAAATACTCACTACAACTCCGGACTTGAACCCTCTCGATTATTTTCCTTGGGTTTTTTCTATCTCTTTTTTTTTCGTTGATAGATAGAGTCTACCGAAATAACCCATAGACAATTGAACACTTAAAACTTAAAGTTTAAAAGTAAGTGTAGGGAACTGACCCAGAAACATGCTTCAAGAATATTTGAAATTTCCAGTGACGTATTCGAGCTTGTTAGGAGAGAGATAAGCCTCCATCTTTCCTTAATTACTTTGCAATGTCAACGTTATATAATCTTGGTCTTCTATGCCACATACCCATTATGGTTGACATAACTTTCTTTTGGCTGAGATGCTTAAAACTGGATAATTCTCGAACACGTGAGTAGACATTTTGTCCATAATGATACATTTGATGTCCCTTTAGTCGAATTCAATTGGCTATTAGTTTTTGTGAAATTGGTCTAAAGAGGACCTTTAAAAGGGTCCAGTTTTAGACACTCGATACAATCGTAATGATTCTAATGATGATGATGATGATCCTTGATGTATACAATGATGATGATGATGATGATGATAATGATGATGATGATGATGATGATGATGATGATGATGATGATGATGATGATGATCTAATGTTGGAACTATTGTGCATGTTAATCTTAGTGTAAAGTGTATTTCACTCTTTGTTTGGCGCTTACTCTGGATCCCCACCAGGCTGTCCTGGGGGGACAGGACACAACCCTCATTCCCAACTCCTCGCATTGAGTGACCAGAAATTTTGAAATAAGTTGTCATCTTCATCCCTAGGATTTAATAAAAGTATGCCGAAAAATCCCAAGGGGGCCGCTTCTAAGTGATGATATTGTTAGTATGCCCTACGTCTATACTGTCTTCAAAACAGTGAAAGGGGTGTGGCCAATAACCTTTGTAATATTTTTCATAAGCAATGCAGTTGCGTTCCGTAACAAAGGATTAACACGTGTAGGCTAACTTGTGTGCTTACAAGCTATCGCTGTGGGCATTCTCCACTGGTCCTGGGGCACTTCTGTGATCGTCGTATCCTTCAAATTAACTGATCGCAATACAAACGTACAAACATACAATGTCATAGCCCTAAAATCACACATGCATACAAAAACACCAGTGTGGAAGCTCTTAATTTACATAATAATACACTCATATGTAAGTAAATAAATAACAAGATTATCATGGAAATAGTGCATATTTTATTCTCAATTTTCATTGTGAGCCAATTCATTCTAAATAAATTTCTTTCTAATTTCATTATGACCTAACACCAAAACGTGAAACAGCATACTAATATTCAAGTACCTCGTACTTTAGATTGTAGAATAAATTACAATATACGATTCTTCTTAGCATAGGATCTGAAACATTATGAGAGTCTGGAGGACATAATCACACATTATCACTCCTGTATAAATTCAATTCTTTATGACTAAAGTAGTTATTACTCAAAGAAAAATTAAATTTAGTAACTGATATACACAGGTAAAACCAAAACAAAATCGAAAAAGATAATAGTAAGCACAAAAATGTGAATTTCAACCAGTCCTTGAAATCTAGAGTAATATAAATAGGAGGAAATATTATTTGCACAAACTATTCTCAATAAAACATTTACTAAGAGTCAGCTCAGAGATGTCTTTCCTGCCTAAGAACGAATATTTCCAGAGATGAATATTACAGAAAAGAGAAGGTATTTATTGGCAGAAGAAAATACCCATGAATCATAATAACTCACCAAGGGTAGCAACTTGGCTATTTTTCCTCTTCCTACTCATAGAAAACGTATGTAGATTCTACGTCATTGTCATGTTGTTTTCAGCAAACCCTATGTCTATGAAGTCACCATGAGTGTCTTCGAACTTTCCTTCCAGAACAAACTCATATCTCTTACGATCAACGAGCCTTTCTACTAGTATGTCCATCACCTGACTGTCCAAAGTAGATTTATCCCATAGCTCTTGTTCGTCTGACAAAGCAACAAAAAACGGCTTGCCTTCATCGCCAAATTGGTACACTGCGTCATTACCACTTTTCTCCGTGTATCGTTTGAGGTCGTCAGTATATTCAGTGAGCTGTGCAATTTCAGTTTTAAGGCGCCCCTCCAACTGCACAGAACAATGGATGAGAATGGTGGCCTGATAATTCTGTGTGGTCTGTTTCCTGTACAGATCCGCTGTCCATCTCGATTCTGTGTAAGGCCCCAGTTCTCTGTGCCTTTCAGATTGTCTCCTTGTACTCGTTATTTTAATCGTCTTTGCTTTTCCTTGGTCGGAAGTTATATCGAAGACGAATTCTTTCCCGAGGTCTCCAGTATTAAATACAGGATAGTAGCTCACCTCAACTCCTATCCCATCGGGTCCCTTCCACGGACTCTTAAGTGTGTGTTTTACAGTACGGCTGATGTTGAAGGTGTTCCTAACCGTTTCCATAATTGGTAATGGACTGTCATTGATAAAATCACCCCTGTCAATTTCTTCCGGTGGTAAGTCTACAGTTTTCGGCTTCGAATAGGAGTGACTCAGCACTGTGAACTTCCAATCCTTATAACTGATTTTTAGCTGAGGATTGTCTCTATGCTCACACTTCTTCGCCTCCCAAGCAGTTCCATTTTTCACGAAATTGTCCCCAACTTCTTGCCCAAAGCAACCTTTAGCCCCATCATAGCCCAGAAAAGATGCGATCTCAGCCAGTCCTTTCAGAGATTGCAGCATGATCTTGTCCTTTGCGACTTCAAGAGAATCGATTATGAATTCACGAGAGGAGGGCATACTACAACACTTCAACATCCTCACGCAACTCCAACCACGGCAAGAGTCTCTCTGCAGTCCTGCAAGAAAGTAGTCCTTATCGCACATGGTGGATGTCGTGGTGTCCTGTCTATAACATCGCTCGTAAGAGCTGGGTGCGCTAACCTCCTTCGTACATCGGCCCTCTTCCAAAGCGTGAATACCGTTCTCATTCTTAGTGAACTTGAACCCTTGTAAGAAATATCCAGCCGGACAAAACACCCATGTTTGTTTGGAATCCAACAATGTCCACCAGTTGTCAACCAATGTGTGAGTGTTTAAACGTGAAGAGAAAGCCGTAACGCAGCTTGGGTTCTTCAGGGAGTGCTCAGATATGAGAGTGGGAAAACCTTTGATCACCTCCTTTCTGGACTTACAAAACCTTGTTTCATATTTCCGGTCTGAGTTTCGGTTGCATGCTAAGCAGACCATAGACAGGAACCACAGGCACAGCACCGCAACGGACAAGACCCTATATTCCGTCATTATTTCTGTTATACATCCAACTACGATGGCGACTTGTCACAGCCTGAAAAGTAGAGGGAAACTTTCGTTGTCTTCGTCTGCAGTTGCGACTTTTGTAGGCTATTTGCTGCGGTGTGCTACTTATTAAACTTAAATTTATATATTACTCCTTATCCCAGATGTCAACTCGTGACTGCAGTGGGTAGTCCCTGGTGTTGACAGTCAGAGTTATTGCCTCTCATCATTTGTATATGTGTGGAACGTTCCCGAGAACGTGGGCTGAGTGGCGGCCGGAACTGGCGTTAAGAGTTGCTACTTAGGTCGGGATGGTGACGTCTGTCCTGGGTGATGAGTGATATTCGGGGGGAAAGAGTTTGTGGTAATGAGAGAAGT
>NW_004797655.1:370314-376371 GCF_000002075.1 Aplysia californica
CATCATCATCATCATCATCATCATCATCATCATCATCATCATCATCATCATCACCATCATCATCACCTTCATCATAACACTGATGATGATAATAAATAAAAACAATAATAATAACAATGATAGAAATAATAAGAATAATAACAATGGCAATGATAGAGCGCTCAACCCTAATTAAAATATAATACAGGCTATGAGCCCTTTACAATACAACTGTTACACATAATCGGCGCATTTGTGTTCTGACCAAAATAAAATCTCTCTAAATATGTATCTGCAGTGCTATAAAAAAAACAAACATGGACGGTCAAGACTGTGCCTTTTCTTGGTTACTTTTTTTTTCTTAGAAAGACAAAAAAATGACATCCCTAGATTTTGTTTTCCTTACATACTGCTCTGCATAAGCTTTTTGTGGTTGGGGATTTCATGTGGCTGATTAAACCAAGCCTTCGCATCCCGTTTGGTGTCTCAGAAAAGCCAAAAATCATGGCCACATACAAAACAACACTGCTTTCACTTTTTAAAATTTAGTCTTTGTAGTTTTACGGCACGTGCAACACAGATAGGTCACGAAAGTGCCGGTGCTATATAATAGGTGTAACTGGCGATTAACATACAAAGATAAAAAGGAGAAGAGATAAGGACGATAGAATAATGTTTGAAAGAAGGATCAATCCCCATCAGAGCACCCGCCAACCAACAACTCACCCATCATAATAATATGGTCTGTGCGCGGATGGTCTGGTTTGGTCGCGATTTCTAATATGTGAGGCAGCGTGGAGGAATCAGGCTCTCGTCAAAATAATCAAAGTGAAGAAACTTGCATTTTTCAGATGGTTCGTGAATTTTTATCAAATTTTTGTTTTTGGGCTCAACACCTTTCAAGCCCATTAAAGAATTCATTTCTATGTGGATTTTCAGAAAAACGTTGATTTAAGGCTCAAAAAATGTAAATTTTCAGTTACCACGGACTCTAAAGTAAGGAAATACCTCATCTTTGGCGGCCATTTTCTCACTAATTTTACCTCTGAAAACAAGTGACCCCCACCTCCTTCATTCTCAAAAATCTCGACTTGTAGTTGAAATAAAGACAAGTGAGCAAGCTTTAAGATGATGCCAATAACTCTACATACCCAAAAATTGACGAGAGCATGATTCCACCATGCTGCCTCACATAATATGTCGGTGTTTTTCCGCCCCTATCGACACAATTTAGATTGTAATTTAGCGGGCGTCTGTCCGACTCTGCCTGTCAGGGTCAACCTAGGCTGAGATTGATGCATCCCAACAGAAAGACCGAGACACTCGATAACATTTTCTCCCACTCAGAATTCGAACTCGGGCCCTCTGCGTGCAACAGGGAAGCGCTTAACAGCTACATCACAGACGCCGTAGGGGGCGATTGCGAGTGAAAATGTTTTTCTCGGTGACTTCGGTGACCTCCCAGGGACGAAGGATGATGAGTTTGAAAAAGTAATTGAAGTGAGACAAAGAGACAGATAGAAAGGACGGCACACACGAAAAACTGTCTTACAATTGGAGCATAATTAATAAAACATCTTACTTAGTTGTAAATGAAAACAAATCCTGAATTCATATTGTATATTCATACGCCATAATAACTGAGAAAATTTCCCATTAAATAATTTTATTCCCTTACTGGGTAAAACTTAATTATAACTGTTAAACGCACGGTGAGATTAATGTCTCAAGATTTTTCAACGTTACATTTAACCTATAAAGAGGTGAATACACATACACAAGGCAAAGAAGCAGAAGTGAAAATACAAACATATATGTATTTGTTATTTAGTTTCAAATTTGGTTGTCTTTGTCTTGCCTTTCGTTGCCAGGAAATCATATCATAATCTGATTACAGAACAGTAAAAAGTCGAGGAAAAAACACGAGATTATTAAGAGTTCACTTCTTTGAGGTAGATTCTGCCAATCCAATTGTCAGCTTACATAATCAGTGTTATTGACTGCTTATGACAGTGGCACGAATTTATGCTGCAATGAAAGAGTTTTGAGTATTGTGCACGCGGCTTCAATTTAAATTATTTATATTCCCAAGGCTTACATTTATGGGTGTATTTGAGGGTAAAGATGTTCCCAAATTACAGAAGGGATGCTATGATTATTTGATTTTGTAGACGTTTTGCAACACATGACCTCTGTGGCCAGCCTTGACCCATATTGTATAGGATAAGTTGGAGAGTGGTGTATTTCCCCAAGGGTAGAGTTCCTGTTTACGATTTCCCCAGGGAATGTTTTGACCTCGTGTAGGTGGGTGATTGGAGAGCCCTACTGGTAAGTCCTACTTCTTCTTCTTCCCTCTCTCTCTCTCTCTCTCTCTCTCTCTCTCTCTCTCTCTCTCTCTCTCTCTGTCTGTTGTTTTTGTCTATCCCTCTTGCTTCTTCCCAGCTATATATTATGACCGTATTGTTTCGATGTGCTTTTCTTTACTCAAACTCAAAGGCCTCTATTTAGTCTAAATAATTTTTTCTTACACGTACTGGGGTCTGTTAGGCGTTTAGGCGCTTCACTGAGGCACGTAGGAGGCCCGAGTGCTGGCAAATGCATAATATTATTATGGTCTTATGAGCGTGCGGGATACATTAAACAATTTCAGTTCGGTAGGATTTAATTTTGAATTTTTCCCGGGTGGTGGTCGAACCCTAGATCTATTTTTATTGATTTTGGACCACCAAGTGATCTCTAACATGCGCAATTTGCACATGGGACCTCCGAATTTTTTCAGCCCTTATTCGAGAAGACTAGGTATTAGACCTTACCTACCCTAAGGCCAGGGCTGTGGCTGCAAGACAACCGTAAGAAGGAGCCAAGGAGTAGCATTAGAACGGCTGCAGAAAGAACCTTTTGAAAAAGAGGCGAGCCCCGTAACCTCTAGACCACGAGTGCCCCCTTACACATCTGTTTTAGATACCACCACTGAAATGTCTTTGAAAAGCGGCGGTCGACACCTACGTATGTAACCACCCGTCTTGTTATGGTATCATTTTATAGGAAATATGAACATGTTGCCTGTTGCTTTGCAGCATGGGGTGATTCGAACTCGATCCCCAGCGAGTTCTTCCTCTTAACTGAAGCTATCTTTTTTATAGTAGAGGGTTTTACGGAACTGCATAAGGTCATATGAGCGCCAAGGGGTGGGTGTCAACAGAGGAGTCTTTACAGGGAATCAGACTTTTTATGCTCACCTCTCTAGCTTCAACAGCACAAGGTCTGCTTCGACTATTAAGGAATCCCGGAAATAGCAGGTCACAAGAGAGTGACAAACATACAAAAGAAGTAGAGCAAAATGACAATAGTAAGGATTAAGAAAGAAAAAGCAGCAGTTCCCTGTTGTAGATCAGGCACAGTTATGAGCGTGACATGAATCAGCCCATTTACAATTCTACTGTGCTTGAACGAGAAATGTCCCCCCCCCCCCCTTTGGGAATGGCCCAATGACACTACAGTCAGTGGCAGTGCCCCGAGGGGTGCAATAGATGTTTGATAGGAAAGAAGGGTCAAACCACCTTTTATGTCAATTTAAAACAAATTCCTGTGTGTATTTTACTGGAAAACAATGATCAAAGACACAAAAATACAGTAGGTTTGCAGTATCCAAGGACATTACATACAGCTTTATTGCTTTCTCTTAATCCGTGGTAACTATATTTTTTGACAAACTTTAGGCAAGTAAAGTGAATTGACAGATAGAGACTCCTTTTGTTTTTGTTTTTGTTTTGCAAAGATGGACGGTGAGATCTTATTGAATCGACACGCTAAAACCGTTGTGAACAGAGGGATGTAACTGAGGAAATGTTTCATGGAAAGAGTTTTTCAAGAGGTGCTGAACCTGAAGTCGTTATCGTTTGGTTTTTTTGTGGAGAGGGAGGGAAGGGGGGGGGGGGTTGGGAGGGGATGTTTTGTTTTGCTTGTTTACTCTTGTGTGTTTGTGTGTTTTTTAAAGTGTTTTACGGCGCTTGCAACTGAATAACATCATATGAGGGCGCGGGACAAATTAAACATTTTCAGTTATTAGGAAATTTTGAACTTTGTCTGGGGTGGCGGTCGAAGACTACTCTTATCTTTTTGGGGCCACCAAGAGATTTTTAACGTGCGCAACTTGCTCATTGGACCTCCGACTTTTTTAGCCCTTATCCGAGAATGCTAGGTGTTAGATCTTACCTACCATAAGATAAGATAAGATAAGATAAGATACATCTTTATTGTCCAGATTGGGGTACGGCTGAAAGAGACAGTAAGAAGGAGCCAAGGAGTAGCAGTAGAAATGCTGCAGAAAGAGTGGGGCAAACGAGGTGAGGGGCTGGTGACGGTGGGAGGAGGGCAGAACGTGGAGCCAAAATCAGATGATAGAACATTGTTAGAGGGCAAGAAAGGAGGTGAAAGGAGAAAATGTTGTCGGTAGTTTTTTGGATTCGAACCTGGGACCTATTGAATGAGAGGCGAACACCGTAACCCATCGATCACGAGACCCCCCCCCCCTCACCCCCTCACAATCGTCATAGGTGTACCTTAAATAATAATAATGATAATGATGAATATAATAATAATAATAATGATGATGATAATAATAATAGCAATAATAGTAGTAATAATAATAATAATAATAATAATAATAGAAGAGGTAATATTTAGTACTAGCACTAGAGTTTGTTGCAGTGATGACTCTCACGCAAACGAACGGGGGCTGTGTGTGCCTTCTCTGGGATGCTGAACCTCAAGGCCCAAGGAAAAGGCATGCGCAATTCAACAGAAGGCTGAGTACTTTTCAAGCGTCACGTGGAGGCGTCTCGGCGGTCTAACGGCTCGTACCAAAGATAGTACATAACAAGATGGGCCACTCAGCCAAAAAAGTGTCCACCGGAAGTTCGCTCTTTGCTTCAGATGGCGCTGCAGTCTGTTTTGAAGCTCTCTTTCGTTTTTCCAGAAGAAGAATAGGAATAGCACCTCCTTGGCGTGCGCATATCGACTGCTGTTCATCAGCTGTTCGGGTTCGTTCAGTGCGGAGTTTTAGGTTTTTTATTTTAATGACCTCTCGCCTTTCATTCTAAAATCAGATTAAACGAAGAAAACAATCACCCTTTCCTCCCGAAGAGGTTTTTTGTCAGCCTAACCATTTTAAAAAAGCGTTCTTCCGAAATTTATTCAAAAACTTGCTTGTTTCACTTGGATTTTTTAAAACTCAAGTAGGGTAACTCTGTTCGAAACGGGTGCGCATTTGCGAAGAGGGCGCCACCGAATTTTGAGGACACTTTTTTAACTTGCCCAAAGAGAGAAGTGGCCCCTCTTGTTATGTAGACTCTTTGCTCGTACACTCCAAACATCCGCGTTCGTGTGGTATCGTACATTCGTCTAAGGCACAAAAGTGTGCCCAGTCACACCTAGTACCTAGGCTATCTTCCGTCTATTCCTGTTTTATCGTGCGTACTTTATACCAACACGGAAGTAAGTACTGAGAGCACAGTTCTGAGAGCAGCGTTTAGATTCACTTAGCCTTCTGGTCCTTGTGGTCCTTGTGGTTATTAGACTCAATAAGCAAACTGCGTATCCCATGGATAGCTAGATAAACAAGAAGAAATCTTGGTTGAAGCAAATTGCCACCGACAGCTAATGATAAATATATTATAATAGCGACAGGCAAAGTTCATTGGACACACCGTGCGGAAAGAAGCAATAGGGAATATTGTAACAACGGCCAATTTTGATGGAAGGAGAGGCAGAGGCTGACAGAGGGAATAGATACTTGACAGGTTGACGACATGGCTGGGAACATCCAGAACAACAGACACCATCGCTGCAACGCAAGACAGAGTAAAGCCGAGGTCCCTGATCGTCCACGCCAGTCGGCAAGGCACCGGATGATGATGAGGGAGTGGTCGATCACTATATGAGAGCAGACGGACGTAATTCTATGTCTCCTATAAATACAACTCACCACACGCGCGAATGACTATTATCACTACCGCATGAACACGAACAGTCGGTGGGAACATAGAAGGAGCCCAAAGGGGGGGGGGGGGGGGGGGG
>NW_004797655.1:376471-378044 GCF_000002075.1 Aplysia californica
GGGTGCGCATTTGCGAAGAGGGCGCCACCGAATTTTGAGGACACTTTTTTAACTTGCCCAAAGAGAGAAGTGGCCCCTCTTGTTATGTAGACTCTTTGCTCGTACACTCCAAACATCCGCGTTCGTGTGGTATCGTGCATTCGTCTAAGGCACAAATGTGTGCCCAGTCACACCTAGTACCTAGGCTATCTTCCGTCTATTCCTGTGTTATCGTGCGTACTTTATACCAACACGGAAGTAAGGACTGAGAGCACAGTTCTGAGAGCAGCGTTTAGATTCACTTAGCCTTCTGGTCCTCGTGGTCCTTGTGGTTATTAGACTCAATAAGCAAACTGCGTATCCCATGGATAGCTAGATAAACAAGAAGAAATCTTGGTTGAAGCAAATTGCCACCGACAGCTAATGATAAATATATTATAATAGCGACAGGCAAAGTTCATTGGACACACCGTGCGGAAAGAAGCAATGGGGAATATTGTAACAACGGCCAATTTTGATGGAAGGAGAGGCAGAGGCTGACAGAGGGAATAGATACTTGACAGGTCGACGACATGGCTGGGAACATCCAGAACAACAGACACCATCGCTGCAACGCAAGACAGAGTAAAGCCGAGGTCCCTGATCGTCCACGCCAGTCGGCAAGGCACCGGATGATGATGAGGGAGTGGTCGATCACTATATGAGATCAGACGGACGTAATTCTATGTCTCCTATAAATACAACTCACCACACGCGCGAATGACTATTATCACTACCGCATGAACACGAACAGTCGGTGGGAACATAGAAGGAGCCCAAAATATATTATGACCGTATTGTTTCGATGTGCTTTTCTTTACTCAAACTCAAAGGCCTCTATTTAGTCTAAATAATTTTTTCTTACACGTACTGGGGTCTGTTAGGCGTTTAGGCGCTTCACTGAAGCACGTAGGAGGCCCGAGTGCTGGAAAATGCATAATATTATTATGGTCTTATGAGCGTGCGGGATACATTAAACAATTTCAGTTCGGTAGGATTTAATTTTGAATTTTTCCCGGGTGGTGGTCGAACCCTAGATCTATTTTTATTGATTTTGGACCACCAAGTGATCTCTAACATGCGCAATTTGCACATGGGACCTCCGAATTTTTTCAGCCCTTATTCGAGAAGACTAGGTGTTAGATCTTACCTACCCTAAGGCCAGGGCTGTGGCTGCAAGACAACCGTAAGAAGGAGCCAAGGAGTAGCAGTAGAAATGCTGCAGAAAGAACCTATTGAATGAGAGGCGAACACCGTAACCCATCGATCACGAGTGCCCCCTTACACATCTGTTTTAGATACCACCACTGAAATGTCTTTGAAAAGCGGCGGTCGACACCTACGTATGTAACCACCCGTCTTGTTATGGTATCATGTTATAGGAAATAGGAACATGTTGCCTATTGCTTTGCAGCATGGGGTGATTCGAACTCGATCCCCAGCGAGTTCTTCCTCTTAACTGAAGCTATCTTTTTTATAGTAGAGGGTTTTACGGAACTGCATAAGGTCATATGAGCGCCAAGGGGTGGGTGTCAACAGAGGAGTCTTTACAGGG
>NW_004797655.1:378144-379760 GCF_000002075.1 Aplysia californica
ATGTCTGACACGTATGAAGTCACTACTGCGAGCTCTAGTATTATATAACCTCTTTGATACTACTACTACTGCTACTAATAATAATAATCGTAGTAATAATAGATCATAACAATAGCAATAATAATAATCATCATCATCATCATCATCATCATACACATATACCATAATTTGTACTGCATGTGTCCCTGCTCAACAGTAAGCTCAGTATGCTTACAGTCTATCTTATTCCCCTGCTCAGAAACATTCTCTGCCTCCCGAGGAGTATACCGTGCAAGCGTCTTATTCAGCGCTCAGACACTAACAAACTGACAAGTTCGCTCACTGTCTATAGCGAGGTATTCATTCATACTTGGGTGAAGTGAGGAAAATTTGTATAAAGTACCTTTCCTAAGGACACAACTTCGGGCTGTTGACGGGGTTCGATCCCATAACCCTTTGGTTGCGAGGCCAACAGCCGGAGCACAGGACCACTAAAACCCTTATATCATATTAATTTGAAGGGGTCAGAAAAATTAAAGGTCTGCGTCACTTTGAGGTTGTTTCTAAAATAAAATGCACCCCCCCCCCCAAGAAAAAAAACAACAACAACACAAAACGACACAAAATACAGCTACTTTGACATGGCAAACATGTAGCCTACAAGTAAATGGTGCATTGTGCTGCGTTGTACATGATATGGTGGATTTTGTCCAGTCGTTGTGTTGTACACAGTATGGTGCAATTTGGCCTGTTGTTGCGTTCTACAGAATGTTATGATGAATTTTGTCCTGTCGTTGCGTTGCACACATTATTTTATACCATACCTTGAGTTGTTTTAGCATTGCACTTCCGGTAAAATAAATCCTTAGTATTTCACACTTAAAATATTGGCTAAGCTGATATCTCTAACGTGACATATAGAAATTTGCATTAATTACTGCGCCCACTATATTCGCCTTCTTACCTTTTGTAAGCAGAGTACCGTTTAGATGTGAATCTTAAATAGTATTCCTAGACCGTGCAATGCCGGGGGGTTTTTTGCCATCTGTACAAACTTCGCTGCAAAGCCTGCTCCTCTAAAAAACGCCCAAATGAAGGGCCACATACCAGTCTCCCAATGCCCCTATAATAGTAGAAAGTAGGCACAGCCCTCTACATTACCCTTAATTTTGGTCCAAATTGAGTCAAATGGTGCGCACAATAGTGAACCGGGATTACGTCAGAGTGCGGCGATGTATTTTAGGTAGGCACTTCAGTGAAATTTTCAAACTTCTCCCAGGGCACAAAACTAGAATTAGAGGGTTTCAAGAAAAAAAATGTAAGCGATTAATTTGACCTAACTATATGTCACTAGATAGAGCTAAAGGAGCTGAGAAAAATAAAACTGCGTGAAGATTGGATAAACGGTTCAAAAGTTATGCACGTTTATTGTTGCGAATAAGGGGATAATTAATTACTTACGTATACTTGTAGACAAGAGGATGGCACCAAAATGTGCGAAAATGGGCAGGAGAAAGACACCTTAGCAACAGTTTTCCTCGGTTCAAAGAAAAGGTTGCCTGTTAAACATATGATAATCATTCATTTCTAGAAAGGTTATGCAATTGCATACATGATAAACAATGTATTACGCAATA
>NW_004797655.1:379890-382208 GCF_000002075.1 Aplysia californica
CAACAATAAATCCATTTTATTTTTTTTAAATCATATTTCACCCCGAAAAAATTAATGTAGTTGGGCTCGGAAAACACAAACACTGAAAACTGAAAATCATGAATAGCTCGTACAAATTGCCATTCTCTGACTGATATCTCTTCAATGTTTCATCACATTTAACCCTTAACTCGAACTATGGATGTGTCGAAGACGTTTGTCATCCCCCGATGTATTTAAACTATTCGTGCCAGACTTTAGTGATTTTGAATCTAATTCCCAAATGCCAACAGTCTTGAGCAAAAGTATACGTTCTTTACATCGGCAAAAAATGATGCATCCCATGAAAGAGCATACAACCAAAGAACAGATGGATACAGAGGAAGAGAACCAGTGTCTGTCGTGTAGCGATTAAGAGCTTCGCTTTCATAAGCAGGAAATCTAGTGTTGATTCCTAAGAGAGGAGACAATTGTTATCTATACTCATCAAAAAAAGAAAAGCATAACAAGTGCATGTGTTTTCGTGATAATAAAATATGTAAACATGAGGTTTTGTGCATGCTAGTTTTTTTCACACATATCTTGAACTTTTCACGGCAAAATGCATTGTTTACTCACAGTCACAGGCAGGCACAGTCTAAACTGTTGAATTGTGTGATAATTGAGTGTTGAAAAGCTCACAACTTGTTTAATTTTGTGAGTAGTCGAACGAAATTTGGCGTATGAGTTTATTCACTGGGTGGCTCTATAAAAGCCGAAAAAATGGTTTGTTAGTTCAGCGATACACCATGCCACGACTAATGATAAAAGAACGAAACCAGGCTATTGGACGCTTGCAAGCCGGAGAAAGTCAAACTGATGTTGCCACACATTTCAACGTGTCACAGTCTACCGTCAGCAGACTTTTTGCAAGGTTTCAACAGTCCAACTCAACAGTCCAACTCAACAGTCCAACTCAACAGTCCAACTCAACAGTCCAACTCAACAGTCCAACTCCACTGCCAATTAACCAAGAAGTGGACGCCTACAGCGACGACAATGGGCCACTCAGCACGTCAACTGGAAGTTACAGAACTGACAGCACGTATGGTTCAGTGATGAGTCAACTGGAAGTTACAGAACTGACAGCACGTATGGTTCAGTGATGAATCCAATTTTCTCATCTCTCGACACGACAGACGACGTCGAGTTTACCGATATCGAAAAGAGAGGTTCGCAACAGGATGCATCTCCCAGGCCTTATCGCATGGTGGTGGCAGTGTGATGGTGTGGGGAGCAATCTTGCTGTTATTGAGGTTAACAAGATCTGGGACAGTCACCTGCTCTATATCTTCATTCTCCAGATAATCAACAACTGCTAGGAAAGCTTCCAAACAGCATTCATCCCGGGGTCACCCAGGCCCAGAGCACATGTTTTTTGCAGCAGGTTACACCCTTGCGGAATTTTACAAGCAGCCCAAGGACGATGATCCTCAGCAGCAGAAAATTCACATCATAAAGACAACCGCAAGCCTCATCTATGGTGACATCAAGACAAAGGTATGTTCAAAGGACACCTACCCAGACATTGGTGCAGAAGACCAGCTGTCCTTCCTCCAAGAATCCCTCCATGACTCCATGTCCTGATTTCGAATATTTTCAAGGGGAAAGACTTTCCAACAAAAACTGCTGCAATAGGACAAGCCATAATGCAGATAACCCGACCTAATACAGTTCTTGCCCCATTTCAGATCGGATTAGCTGTCCAAATGCTTAAAATGTTTGCATCACGGGTTTTTGGTGGATAGCCTCAATCACCTTGGCTTCTGCTCGTCATACAGGGAGGTGCATAAGTTTGAGATGAACGCAGCTGTGGAACAAGGCATTGACCTCCCGCCACTCTCAGAGGGTGACAATGTCCAGTTTGTGGCAGACAATGCTCACCCCAGCACAGCAACAATACGTGGTCACAATATCTTTCACGGCATGGGCATCATTGCCGTAGCTACACCAAAGCGAGACGAAGCCAAGAGAATCCCGAGAAAAGACGCCAAAGTCAATACATGTAACATCATTGCCACTGGACGAATTGGAATCTATTTCTACAAGTATGTTCGTGAACTTCTCTTTGCCCAAACAAGTGTATTCTCTCTCCGTCTCTCTCTGATACTTCTGTGTAAATTTTGAATATTATGAGAACACCTGTTTTAGTTTTATACTACTAATTTGGATCTAACGTGATTTCGACCAATGGACACATGGAAAATAAAAATGGGAACGAAGGATGTGCATTGCCAGTGTGTGTGTGAGTGTGTGTGTATGTGTGTGTGTGTGTGTGTGAGTGTGTGTGTGTGTGTGTG
>NW_004797655.1:384711-387211 GCF_000002075.1 Aplysia californica
TTGAGTAGGCTAAGTTTTAGTTTTAGAAAGATTTTACGGGCATTTGCAACACAATAAGGTCATATAAGAGCTGAATATTAGAGAAACGAACGCAAAAAGTAGGAGGAGAGATAAAGATGACAGATGTTTGACAGGAAAAAAGAAGCAAACTAAACCAAGGCAAATGCCAACCACCCAGGTGTTTCTTTTTTACTTGAATGTGCATGAAGTGCCTTTTGGAAATCAAATGTCTTAAGCTCAAACCTTTACATAATGTCGACCCGCTTTTAAATTATTTTGAATTTTTTCTGGAATTACAATTTCTTAATCTGTAGTATCGGTGCTTAAGAAATATTTTGTGAAAACCAAATTCTACATTTTGAAAAAAAGCGAGAAAAATACATAATGTGGAAATAATAAAACTGTTTTTTCTCTGTCTTGTAAGCCGTTGCTTTTTAAGCAGCTTGCCAACGATAGTATTATAGATGGGGCCTAAACCAAGTCAAACACAGTAAACAATATTCGTCAGGCGCTCCTCATAATAAGTAAATCAAAGAAAGCAACGTTATTTCGTTGTTATGTTGGCAGATTTGTGTCTTTTCTTTCGTGTGGGAGAGGAGGGGGTGTCTCAACCCCTTTTATGTCTATGTATAAACAACGATTTAATTATGTAAATTCTATCGTAAACACTGATCCCAAGACACACATAAATGTAAATTTGCAGTTTCCAAGGACACCCAAGCCTTGGAAGTCACCAAACGTTGGCGGACATTTTCTCAGCAATTGTAGCCTACCCATTACACTACGCTACCTCAGAATTACAAAGTTCTATCTGCTCAGTACCTAGTTTTGGGAAATTTAACGTCAAAGATTTTGAGTTTCACATAATGACCACTTTTTCGAATTCATTTATTTGAATGTCTTCATAACGAAACCGGATTATCTTACGATTTTGATAGAGCAGATAGATCATTTTGTTTCTAACATCATGGCTTTAATAACTCAAAAGGCCAAAAGTGTCATATAGAACTTTGCAAATCTAAGGTAGCGACTAGTCGACCCTACCTCCTTCATTCATAAATATTTCGACTTTTATTTGAGGCATATTGGGTAATTTTTTAAAATATTGTAACGCAAGATAAACCAACAAGCTTTGAGATGATACCAATAACTGCATAAGCCCAAAACTTGACAAATGCCTGATTTCACCGTGCGGTGACACAATTTTTAATAATAAAATTTAAAAAGAAAATAATAGTATATTATAAAGAAAGAAATGAAGAAATTATATTTTTATTATTTCGTAAGGCAGTTTTACATACATCGAAAAAAGGAAATGATGTCACACGGATCTGCTGGCCTCCTGCTTCTGCTCAGTGTTGTTTCCATGGCGACCAGTCAAGCTGTGGATCTCACTAGGTTACCGGAGGCTAAAGGAGAACCTGTGGTGCGGGCAACTGTGTCACAGATCCGAGAGTCGTGTGCCTTCCAGAACGATTATCTCTATCTGAAGAGGCTGGCTTTTGTGTCCTCGGAGTATGGCATGGCTTCTGGATCATTTAGACCAAGGTTCCACGGGGGAATATGGCAGGTAAGGGATATATATATATATATATATATATATATATATATATATATATATATATA
Organism: Aplysia californica; assembly: GCF_000002075.1. Lineage (NCBI taxonomy): Eukaryota > Metazoa > Mollusca > Gastropoda > Aplysiida > Aplysiidae > Aplysia > Aplysia californica. The sequence continues at coordinate 386,338 of NW_004797655.1, forward strand.
TATATATATATATAAAGCATCCCTTGTTCCCTCAAAGAAAATATCAGTCAGACATAAAAGACCAAGGCTTCTGATATGTAACTGAGAAAGGTACAGAAGGTCATTTTTACCATCATTCATCAAACTTCTTCTATCTCAACCATCGTGTTACAAATAGTCATATGACCTTAGAGCATGCATCAGAATCCCATAAAGTTACAATCAAAATACTGAGTATGTATGTAGCTTAACATTTTTATGTTTATATTACTGTTTATGTGCATCATGCATGTGACTGTAAGCCTGTTTGTGAGTGCAAGCATACTGCGTGCGCGCGCGCGCGCGCGCGTGTGTGTGTGTGTGTGTGTGTGTGTGTGTGTGTGTATGTGTGTGTGCGTGTGTGTGCGTATGTGCGTGTGTGGGTGTGTATGTGCTTACGTGGTGAAACACCATACCATTGTGCCAGGATCTGGAAAATAAAGAAGTGTTGATCTTTTATATATATATATATATATATATATATATATATATATATATATATATATATATTATATATACAGAGAGAGAGAGAGAGAGAGAGAGAGAGAGAGAGAGAGAGAGAGAGAGAGAGAGAGAGAGAGAGAGAGAGAGAGGGGGGGGACAGGCGAGAGAAATAATGAGAAAGTGAGAGTGAGAGAGTGAAAGATATAATAGAGAGAGAGAAAGAGAAAAAGCGAGAGACCACGGTTCCACGCGAGGACATGGCAGGGGAGTCCATGTGTATGTGTGGTATGTGTGTGTGTTCTTGTGTGTTTTGTGTATGTGTGCAGGTGTGGGAGTCCTTTTTTTTTCGTTTATGACATTACGGTAGACTAAAATAGAAATTGCTACACTAGAATTCCAACCTTCTATCTGT
>NW_004797655.1:389711-392551 GCF_000002075.1 Aplysia californica
AGAGAGAGACAGAGACAGACAGAGACAGACAGAGACAGACAGAGACAGAGACAGAGAATGTGTGTATGTTTACGTTTTCGTTTAAATGTATTTCCGAGAGTATTTGTATCTTAAACATGTTTTTGTAAATGTTGATAAACTACTAGCTGGGTTTTCCGTTCGATGAACGGGCTCAAACGAATCGGTCGTGAAGTCATTGTCGGATCAGTACGTACTCCTTGTGAACGGAAGCCTCACTTGTTTACAATGGCGTCTTGGAAGACGGACTTTCCCAAGATTAGATCTAAACGAAGCTAATGAAAAACTGAAAATTAAACTACAGTGACTTTAGACTTCTTAATATAACTGTGCACCCTTTAAATGATTCTAAACCACAGTTATTTTATAGGCATCAAACGAAAGGATCACAGTCGAATTTAGCACCAATTAAAAAAAGAAAACATGAGGCTAGATCTATACTTAAAATAGGGTTCAGTATTGCACGACAATGCGCAATAGTATCGAATGGAAGTACGACTTGAAATAAACAAACCTGGTGGATGTTTTCAAATTACAGAGACAGAAGCGTCGGCCTACAAAAGCGATCGGCGAAATAAAGAAATGTAGCTTTTTGCAGCCAAACTGTCTCAAAACTGGAAAAAAAACGAAGCGCGTCATGATCTGGAGAACATTTTAAAGAATATTTTGGCGAAAACCGCATGTCGATCGATGCAGCCATTAAAAAGCCTTTTTGAATAGCAGAATAACCACCCCAAATAGATAATAGATGTGTGGCAACATTGTGGAATCAGGCGCTCGTCAATTTTTGGTCATATTACTGGGTGCTCTTGATAACATTTTTTAAATCCGTAACATTCAAACAGAAATGTGCTTTAAATGGACATAAAAGGTTTTGAGCCTGAGAAAGTTCGATTTTTAAAATTAGACAAAAATTGCCCAACGAAAAGTAAATTTTTGTTACTTCGACTTCGTTAATTTCAAGAGAGCCTGGTGTCACCCGGATGCCACACATATACTTTTACTGTACAGCGCAAACATATCAATACATAACGTAATACTCCAAATATTTGGAGAGGAGGCAATGTTGATGTTTTTGGATGTAGATTTACTTAAAGTATTTCTTATTGCGTAGGGCCACAACAATATTAACGCCCGACACGCCAGACCAGACCGTCTTCGGGCACAAAAGAATGCGCACCGGCTCTTTAGTAATGGAAGGTAACAAAAAAGGGTTTCAGCTACTACACCGACTCCCGACGTCCTGTGTCGTCCCCGGTCAGACTGTCTCCGATAAAACATGTTCTATCGAAGACGGTCCGTTGTGGGAGATGGGGGGTAATTTTAATGATGTTATCTCTGCATTGTAGTGTGCCCTTTCCCGCCTCAATGAAACCACACAAATTTCTAGCAGTTCTTGGTCAGCTCTGCATATTATGTTTCATTCAATAGTATTGTTGGGATTTTTCACTATCTTCAAACGGCTGTGGATGATGAAATTCACCAAGTGTATCACGCTTTCTTTGGATGGGAAGCACTGAAAATCTTCTTGACTTGGTTTTCCTTTTTTTGTCTGCACCTCAAAAGCAAAAATAACCCAAAAAATGTCTTCTTCAACCACACAACATATTTACAAGACGACGGTGTCTGACCGCCAAACTCCGATGTTAATATGGTCGGCCGCACCCGACGGAAAATGGCGGGTCTGGTCTGACTGTCGGTGTTGGGCGTTAATATGGTTCTACCCTAGGTCTTCCAAAAGCAGTATAAGCCCAAACGACATGGCACAACAATTTATTCTGGTCTTTGTCAAGTCTAATACCTAGTGCCCATTGGCACATTCGGTTCGGTTGCGTTCGGTTTGATCGTCGGGGTTTGCCAGATTAAGGGCGAAAAGCGATCATTGTGGCATAAACTGATCGAAACGGACGGCGACCTTAAAAAATATACGCGTTTGCATTCAAGGACACGAGTTGAGCGATCGGTTTGTGTACACCCATTCACAAGAAACCTTTGTAATCTACGAGTCACGTGATCATCGTGACACTGCGATGTCAAGGCCAGATTTTTACACGCGAAATGCCATAACAAATTTCATTTTATAACATTACAAAACGGATACTGTCAATCTCGAAAAGATCACTGAGATCTATAGATCCTTCCTATGTTTATGGGATTCTAGACTGCAACAAAAATTCAAACTTTCATATTCGGAAAAGAGCCCAAAAGCCATCTCTCAAGAGTGTGGCTTTCCTAGATCCTGTGAACGGTAAATTTTAATGTTATTCTGATAACCCTCTTTACAAAATAGCCCCTGTCGCACTTGTATCTGAGTCATTGGATGCCATCGCGGCAGGGGTTTATGTTGTAGTGTGCACGGAAACCACCAGAAAAGAACCTAACCGAACCAACCCCTCCCCTCCCCCCCCCCACAATGGGCGCTGGGTCTAATTCAGGATACCTTTTCTCACAGCATGCGACACTAAAGAGCTCGACATGGCTTTCGTCCTTGATGGCTCGGGCAGCATTTCTGCTTCAGAATTTGAAGAGTCAAAAAAGTTTACATCGCTCGTTCTCAGAAATTTCTTAGTGGGACCTGATTACACCCGCGTGGCTGTAACCACCTACAGTGACCACGTGTTTGTAAGTATAGCTTACATTAAATTCTCATTAGTCAATATATTTAATAAAAGATACATTTTTAAAAATAATTTAGTATATAATCCTTCCATACCCCATGACAGAATATCTCTTCAAAAACCTTCTCAAAGTGACTTCTTCTATTTTAATAATAAAATCCAATTCCTCAAACGCACCACAACCGAATACTCCCCCCTCCCCTC
>NW_004797655.1:394233-395294 GCF_000002075.1 Aplysia californica
TATATATATACACACACATAAACCTGCATCAAATTAATAGCATTTCCTATTTTCCTCAGGACGTTCAATGCCTCGAATACACCTCAACCAAATACCACCACCGCACCAAATGATCAGCAACCCAAACCCACCTCAAAAGACTGTTTCTAATTTCAGGAGAACATTCAATTCCTAAAAAAACACACCAAACGAATACCCACGCAAAATAACAAAATCAAAACGACTTTCTCTATTTGCAGGAGAATATTCAGTTCCTCCTACATGTATATACATCAAACGAGTACCCACGCAAAATAACAACATCAAAACGACTGTCTCTATTTTCAGGAGGACATTCGATTTCTTCAATACAACACAACTGATTCAGTTCGTAAGGCAGTGTTTACAGTGACCAAAGAGGACGAATACACCAAGACACACCTTGCCCTTGAGAGCCTGTTAACGTCTACGTTCACCGCACAGGTTTTTCTTTCTCTTTTTCTCAGTGTTCTACCTTTAGAGTGTGTACAAATACGAGTATTATATCATATTCATATACTAGCGAGCAAAATAAACGCGAAAAACTACTTTGGCCAAATTAAATAACCATTAATTGTGGAAGACAGATGTTTATACCATCGATAGCTGGTTATATCCTCTTTTGAAATAAAAGGTCGCCTCTCTTGCTTGTCACTAGAGTTATTGCCCCTTAACTGAAGCATGGAAAAAGCTACATGGTGCCTTCGAAACACGGTCTAAATGAGTGGGGGAAAAGGGGGAAAAGTATTCACCCAAGCTCGGCTATAAAAGCCGTGGTAAAAAAAATCAGTTCGGTCGATTGTCTTATACAGGTTGACGTTAGAGCAAGTTTGATTTTAGTCATAATATTTCCACTCCACAGGGCAAGTCCCGGAAGGAGGCGGCGAGGATCGCCGTTATCCAGACAGACGGGAACTCTGATGACAGGTCACTCACCTTGAAGGCGGCTGGCAGGCTGAGGGATGCTGGAGTCACTGTGTTTGCAATAGGTAAGTCAATGGCTTCTTGTGGTGTTGGGTGTGTGAGCGCGTGCGCATGTGTGT
>NW_004797655.1:398489-403882 GCF_000002075.1 Aplysia californica
TTTCTCTTGATCAATGAAAGAAGCTTGAATAGCTTCAAACACTCCCACAGCTTCTGACCAGGCCTACGAGTAGCTGGAACTTGGCTTTACAAGACCTTCATTTTTGTGGGGCATGCCAGATCTACATCTGGGTCTTCCTTTTTCTCAAAGTCTTACACTTGTCACTTTACCAGAATCAAAAGGGCTTGAATTATTTGTATTTGAATGTGGGATGAAGTTGGTTTGAGTTTGATACAATGCTTGTAAATTGCAGATGACTTGTTTGTATTTGTAGTAAAGCATTGAAGAAACTGTCAAACCTGCCAAGAAAAAGGAATGTGGCCATGTGCTCAGGCAGAACCACATTTAGATCTACTTGACAGAGAAATGCCATCCCAGCAGCTTAACTTTATTGCGGCTCAGAACATGAGCTACAAAAACTGCAAAAACAGTATCGTTCAAAAAGAATAATACTATTTGCGAAGAATAATGTGATAATTTAATCAACATAAAATAATATTATGAGTGGCATAGAACTACAGTGGAAACCTGATATAACAGGGATGGAGGGAGTAGAGAAAAAGTCCTGTTATATCCGATCCCTGTTAAAACCGAAATGCAAGGAAAGTAAGCATTTGTGGACTAATCTAGCTGTACTTATTCATGGGTAGTTTCCCTAGCCACAAGTACCCACGAACAGAGGTTTTGGCACCGACGTTCTCCTTGCGTCCTTAAACTTAAACCACATCAGAAGAGCTTGGTCCACAGCATCTGCATCTGGTAGTCTCATCTTCTTTCGATCCAGAGCAACCTTTTCATTGGAGTATGCTGCCACTATCTTCTCTCTATCCTTGATAATGGTGGGAATCGACCCTTGTGGAATGTCGAACTGGCGACAAATCTCTGCCAGTGGATCTTGCTTTTGTCAACAGTCTGGATTTTTTCGTATTTTTTGTCAATTGAAAGGCATTTTCTCTTGCGCTTGACATCATTGGTGACCATAATGAAAGAAGTAGGCTTAGATCTAGGCCTAAATACTCTCTCTCTCTCTCTCTCTCTCTCTCTCTCTCTCTCTCTCTCTCTCTCTCTCTCTCTCTCTCTCTCTCTCTCTCTCTCTCTCTCTCTCTCTCTCTCTCTCTCTCTCTCTCTCTCTCTCTCCCTTTCGGCTAAAATAAATTAATTATAGTAGCACAAGATAGACATACTACCCGAGTTGATCAGCAAGTAGGCTAGTCCTAGCAGCTTTGCATTGTAACCAATATAAACGTACTACCGCTCTCTCAGAGAGCCAATCACAATCCAACATTTTTGGGGTCCACCTAGACACCATGACTACGTAGACCCCAATCGGAGAGTACGTAGACACTTCCTTTTTAAAAATGGTTACGCTGACAAAAAACCTCTTCCGGAAGAAAGGGTGATTGTTTTCTTCGTTTAATTTGACTTTAGGATGAAAGGCGAGAGGTCATTAAATTATTTTTTTTAACCCAAAACTCCGCATTGAACGAACCCGAACTGCTGATGAACAGCAGTCGAACTGCGCACGCAAGGAGGTGCTATTCCTATTCTTCTTTTGGAAAAACGAAAGAGAGCTTCAAAACAGACTGCAGCGCCATCTGAAGCAAAGAGCGAACTTCCGGCGGACACTTTTTTGGCTGAGTGGCCCATCTTGTTATTTACTATCTTTGGCTACACGCTCGGGGACTGCGCAGTCACCTAGCGCTGCTTTTGGCACTGACTGGGGGACTGCAAAGAAACAAATTTTGACCTTTGGATCGAGTTCAACAAGCCATCATCAGACAGATCTAGATCCTACTGATACATTATATCTAGATCTAGATCTAGTTAAGTCAGTTTAGTTAATTATTATGGTGGGAGAATCTATATCTAGAGCCAAACACTGTTTATTAACTATGAAGATAGGTTTGTTGATATATCTAGATCTAGACTCTAGTTGTACTTACTTATGACATAGACTGTAGACTACACTACATGGTAGGTCTACTCTTCTTCAATTAAAAAAAAACCCACAGTCTGTGTATATAATATCTAGGCCTAGATCTAGATCTAGTTTAGATCTAGATTTAGATCTAGGCCTAGTAGTAGGTCTAGCACTAGTATTACTAAAGATTATCTACTTCCAAGGTACTGTAATCCTTCTTTGGGCTGGGTGAGAATACTCCACATTATTCTCACCCGGTTGTTTTCGTTTCCGCTCTTTTTAGATCTAGAATCTAGATTTAGATCTAGATCTATTTCGCTTATGTTTTCAGTCTTTGTGCAGTCCCCTTACAAGTTCCATTGCAATATCCTGGTAGTTGGGAATCTTTGGTATTGCTAAACTAGATCTAGATCTAGATCTAGGAGTAGATTTTATATATTATAGACACAAACTGCAAATTTTTAAATTTAGGAAGTGTAGGCTTACCATGTAGTGTAGTCTATACAGTCTAAGTCATAAGTAGCACTACTACTAGATCTAGATATCTAGAATCTAGATCTAGATCTAATCAAGATAGATCCTATTCTAGATCAACAAACCTGTCGAAATAAATTATAAATTATCCTTAAATAAACCGTGTTTGGCTCTAAATTCTCCAACCACACCCATTAACTCTTGATCTAGATATTGATCTAGATCTTGATCTAGATCTATGTATCAGTAGGATCTAATCTAGATCTAAATCTACAATGTACGAACTATTACAATATTATAGGCTAGATCTAGATCTAGGTTAGATATAGATTTGTCTACTAGATCTAGATCTAGATTCTAGACCTAGAATCTAGATCTAGATCTAGATCTACACTAGATATCTACGTCAATTCTTCTTCTTCTTCTTCTTCTTCTGCTTCTTCTGCTTCTCTGCTTCTTCTGCTTCTGCTTCTGCTTCTGCTTCTGCTTCTGCTTCTTCTTTTGCTTCTTCTTCTGCTTCTTCTTCTGCTTCTTCTTCTGCTTCAAGGGGTGTAGTAAAATTAAGGGTATGCGACACGTTTGGAAAGTCCGATTTCTGTTGCTACGTCTATTGTTAGAAAAAAACATAGGTCACTCCTCAAGAGATTTTGACAAATACAGGGTGATCCAAAAAAAACTTTACAACTTGTTTTGTAAATATCTTCCTCCATACTGAAGTTTTACGTTTCAGATTTGAACATAACGTTTGGAAGCCAAAAGGAATTTGTCCGATGTGTATTTTAGATAAGTCCATTGAATGGTTTTGCTCAATATAGCACATAAAAAACACCAGAGTGCAGATTTCAGTAGCTGAGTCCCATGAGACGTCTGTCCGTGGATGATCTGCGGCTAGAACTTTCTTACACATCAACAGCCTGCATTCTCAGATCTTAACCTACGACTATACCATGTTCATCTTCGTTAGGCTGAGATGCCATGGACCTGAGCATGGCAATGTGTTCATGATTCCTCGATTGTAGTGTAAAGAGGGATCATTTCCTCGATTTTTGATCTAGCTTTCAAGTCAGTTTTCAAGCTGCGGGATATGTTAAGTCTAAAACATGTTGTCTCTTGGGCACCCCACTCTATTGTCTCTAGAAACCACTCCTTAATGAACATGTACAGTGAGTGTATTTGGCTTTAAAAACTCATGGTTTAGCAGGTCGTTATGTTAGGGCGCCACTGAACATTTCGAACGACGCGTTAAAATGTGTCGAGTCCAAAGGAGGGAATGTGGAGCAGTGCTTCTAAAAATTTCAGAATGAAATCATTAGGTATTTTAAACTCTGTAAAAGAAATTAAATATTGTTTAAATATCACAGGGATGGGAAATTAATGTCAAAGAGAAAATGCAGGAAAAGGTCAACTTACCTTTTCACGACTTCCTTTACAAGATTTTTAAACATTGGTGAATTTTGCGTTTTTGGGTGCTTTCTTCTTTTAGCCGTTTCCGTTTTCAAAACATTTTTCTTCTTCGTAGATTTTATATCAAACAAATTTCTTTCGAATGAATTATGCCTGTTCCAAATTTCAGCATTCTAGAACATTTTTCGCGCAAGATATTCAGAAAAAAAAGTTGTAAAGTTGTTGTTTTTGGATCACCCTGTATGAAATCGTTTATCTAGGTCTGAACGACCACCCAGCTCAATTTCCATTGGAATATAATATATTTACCTGGAGCAGATAGATTAATGCAGGACGCTTGATCATTCAATGAAATTTCCAGCTTCAAAGGCAATAAGTGAGAATTGTAGGATGTACAAGAATGGCCTTCATTTGTTTACATTCCAACATCATGGTGTATCTTTGACACGATGCTGAATTGAATGTACTTTTTCATGTAATAAATGTTAACTCTAAATTCTCAAACACTTTCCTTCTTTGTAATTGTAAGGGAAGTCTGATTGATGTTTTTGTTTCTATTTTTTATTTATAGGAATAAATATGAATGAAAAAAAAAGCAATGGCTAGGTTTGAAAGACTATATAATTTCCTTTTCATTGGTATATAATATGTCTATCTGGAGCAGATTGACTGCTGCAGGAGGCTTGCGGGTATGGAGGGCCCCTGAAACACGACTGAAAAGGCCAAATTAGACAAAACTGCTTGGAGTTAAGGTGGTTTCTAAATATGTTTTTTTTCACCGGGAAATAAGCACGATTAACAAATACAAAGGTCATAACTGATTTAAAATCATCCCATCAATTCAATTGTAATGTTCTGTTGTCTCCCCTTGCGTATGTTTTAATTTAAGAACTCTGTTTTTTACTAGATGTGACTTTGTCCCTTAATTTTTCTAACCCCTTTAATTTTTCGCATTTAAACACAAGGGGGCTATCTCGAAAAATGCTGTTTTCAGAATATCGAAGGTAAAGTGTTGCCCCTTTTCAGTTTCTCTTAAAGACAAGGAGTGTTTTCTCTATAATCAAACAAATATACACACCAATGAAACCAAACTTCTCCTATAGGTAGAACAATGCCCACTCTTGGTGTAGGGCAAGATTTCTGGAAACCCCTGAAATCTGGGTTAGCCCGCTTGTCCGGAAAAGCGATCAATTATACCCTGGACTGGGCATTGTCATGGCCTCTTCTCATCGTACTCTATAAAAACGTGGCTGCGCTAATACGTAACATGAGGTTGCACATTACGAAGAGCAAAACACTAATCGCGTATGAAAGTCGAATGAATGTACAACCTTTCGCTCCTTGCCCCTCGTTTGGTTCCAAATAGAGTCAAACGTTACGTTCCATGATGAACCGGAATCACAACAGGGTGCACAGTCTGTGGTATAATCTAGGTCTATGGTATAATCTAGGTCTGTGGTATAATCTAGTTTCTATGGTGTTGTCCTCCCGTCTTCTTTTCCATTTGCTGCTTTTCTATTCAGGACGTTTTCCTGAATATACCTCATCTTCATCCGCCTTTCTCTCTCTCTCTCTCTCTCTCTCTCTCTCTCTC
>NW_004797655.1:404855-406255 GCF_000002075.1 Aplysia californica
GCAAGGACACAACGACACAAGACGACCCCTTCCTCCTTCTGTCGACTTCTATCCAAGATACGAGGTCTGTCTCAGAATAAAGAATAAAGATGGGTACTTTTTTCCCTTCATGCTTTAAGCTGATACCAATATGAGGCGTGTGTCCAAAAAATGCGTGCGCCTGATTCTACCTTATCGTAACACAAATCGATGTCTTTAAAATCTTAAGTTACAAACATTATGCTAAGGTACATTTATCTGGTCGAAAGTGCGGCATTTAGGTAGATGACCACAGGAGTTTTGCCTTTGAGAAAGATACTTTGCCTGGTGGTTAAGCTACTGGACCCGTAATTGTGAGACTGCGGGAACGGGTGTTCGGGCTTCAGCTCGGTCCGACGTTGCAACCTTAGGATAGGCACTTACACAAAATTCTTGTTTGACTTTGTCCTTTCAAAAGTGGCCGTTAAACTAGGAGTCCCCGACTCTTAAATAACCGAATAGTGTTAAACTTATACCATTTCACCATTTTCACTAATTTATTGTTGTTTTTCCAGGTGCGTCCTGAATTTGGAAACCTGAACATCTTTAGCTCTTTTAAGATCTCAGAACCCAGTTCAGTTTTTTCAGACTTTTCCAGGTAGGAATGCGATGCTGAATTGAGGGAGTCGGAACTTTAGAGTTTATGAGTGGGTGGTTGGTATATACTCTGGTGTGGTTCGCTCTTACTTTCCTGCCCAGTATCTATCGTCCTTTTTTATCCTTCCTTTCTTTGCATGTTACTCTCTAGTAAGACCTCTAATATTCGCCTCATATATTATGTTCTATTCGTATTGGAAGTGACGCAAAAACTCCCACAAAAACTATGAGTTTATGGATCTTTCCAAATGGGCCTCACTAGGATGGTTGGGAGTTTTGTAACGTTGTAATTGTAATTATGAAAGCTTTGCTCCCCGATTGACACAGTTTGGTTACTTTTAGCAGATAGTGTGATCCGACCCTGCGTGCCAGGGCCAACCCAGGTTTAAAACGATACACCCACAGAATGATAGTAACAACGTTAAGTATAGCGAGAAGAGGATTTTTTTGGGTTTTGGTAAGTGTTTTGCGGTGCTCTCAACTGCATAAGGTCATAAATGAGCGACACGTTATACATTTTCAGTTTGGTAGGAATTTTGAATTTTGCCTGGGCGGCGGCCGAAACCTACTCTTACCGATTTCTGGACCACTGCGGGATCTTTATCGTGCACGTTTTGCACACGGGTCTTCTGAGATGTTTTGCCCTTATCCGAGATAGCTAGATGCTAGATCTTACTTACCATAAGATCAGGGGTGTGGTTGAAATACAGCAGTACGAAGGAGCCAAGGAGTAGCAGTAGAAAGAGTGTAAAAAAATGTCGGGAGGACAGAGGAGAAAGGGGGGG
>NW_004797655.1:406355-408815 GCF_000002075.1 Aplysia californica
AAAATGTATCATTATGAACGATAAAGCTCTCTTTTTTCTTTTGCCATTATTTCTGATGCTTTTAAACAAAACTGTTGACATTCCAGCATTACAATGTTATTGCAGCCAGCATTATCCAAGACGTGAACACTGCAAACAAATACAACTGCACGGGAAAAAAGAATATCATGTTTGACGTGAAAAGCAAGACAACAATTATGGTGAGTGTGAGCCAATAGGATCTCAACATTCCATTTTACTCTCATGGTAAACACTGTCAAAATCCATGTACCCATTTTGATTGGAGGTAACGTTTAAAGACATGGGCGTCTTTGAACCAAACCGTTTCTGCCTACAGTCGAAAATAATTTCGACGGCCACCCAGAGTAAAGCAGAAAAGTGCTTGTCTTAAACAGGTGGGTGTTTTGGATTATGCCATCCTCTACTACTACTAACACTGACAAAGTATAAACTCGGTACCTCAGAATTACAAAGTTATATTATCTGACATTTTAGCTGTTTTGAGTTACTTAGACCGTGGGGTCAAAAAGCAGAATGTTCTAACTGCTCTATCAAAATAGTTTTTTTTATTTGAGTCGTTATCAGGATATTTTTTAAAAACTGCATTCGAAAAAGCTTGACATAATGTGAAACTCAAAACCTGTGACGTCAAATTTCTCAAAACTAGGTACTGGGCAGATAGCATGTTGTGAAACTAAAAAACATTAATGTCAAATTTCTCAAAACTACGTACTGAACAGATAGTGATTTGTAATTCTAGGATAGCTATATGTCTAATCTGCAGACCAAATTAAATATTGCAGCACATTTAACATCATTTTGCATAAATTATCTGAAACACAAATTTGCATATTTCGTTGTTTTATGCAATTGTCTGCCTTTTTAGGTGTCAGATAAATGAAGCAGAATTGAAAAATCTGTGTAATTAACCAAGTTTTGTTGTTTTGAGTTTTTTTAAGTGGTCTTCATACAGTGAGCCGAATGACCAGTATGTGTGTCTTCAATTAGTTAAAATGTGAACAGCTACTCTTTTTTAGAAGCATTATTTTTGGTGATGGCTTTGACAGTTCGCTACCTCAGAATTACTATGTTGCCTTTTCGAATGCAATTATATGAATATCTCGCTAACGACTCTGAACAATCGTACGAGATCGGTAGAGCAGATAGAGCATTTGTGAGGCAGCGTGGTGGAATCAGGCTTTCGTCAAAATAATCAAAGTAAAGAAACTGGCATTTGCCCGCAGGTTTGTTAATTTTTATCAATTTTTTGTTTTTTGCTCAACACCTTTCATGCCCATTAAAGAACTCATTTCTGTGTGGATATTTCTTTAACAAAAACCTTGATTAAAGGCACAAAGAAGGTAAATCTTCAGTTACCACGGACTCTTAAGCTAAGGAAATAACTCATCTTTTGCGGCCATTTACTCACTAATTTTACCTCTGAAAACAGGTGACCCCTACCTCCTTTCGCAAATATATCGACTTGTATTCAAGGTAAATGGATATTTACATGTCCAAAAATTGACGAGAGCCTGATTCCACCACGCTGCGTCACATTTGGCTTCTGAACTCTTGGTTTTAAGAACTTAAAACGGCCCAGAAAATTGTCAGATAAAACTTTGTAATTCTAAGGAAGCGTAATGTGTCCGCTACGTGTTCTGAGAGTTAAGAACGTAATGGACACGTATCCAACCAGCAGACCAAAAGGCACATTTCTGACTATCGTACAAACACACGAATTCACCCTTTTTATATTTCTGTTTTAGTTTTTTTAAGTTGTTTTTTTTAAAGGTTTTTTTGTTGGGGGAGGAGTCTGTTGTTTTTTTGTGTTTGTTTCTTTAAAATTAGGGGAAACTACTTGAGTCAGCAGAACACAGATTTGTGTGCATCATCGTGGTTAAATCATGTTCTCGTTAAAAATAATCAATTTTTCTGCCCGTTGTAAAACATTTTTTTTTCTTCTTTTTTTTCTCTGAGCACTGTTTATGTCCATTTAAACTCATTCATTTGGGGAGTTTACTTGAAACGTTTTTCAAAGGCACACAAAAGATAGATTTTCAATTTCTAAATACACAGCAGCTTTGGAAGTCACCATTTTCTCCCTAATTCTACTTCTGATACAAGTAGATACTTCCCTCCTTTTCTCGCAAATATCCTGGATAGACGTGTACTTTTGTTCCTCAAAAGTACAGCAAATAGACAAGCTTTTCTATGATACCAGTATCTCTATCTATCAACAACAACTAAACAATTACAAACAAGTCTGAGTGCATCATGTCGTCGTACAAATAAGTCTCTCTGGGGTTTCAAGGTAAACACACACACAAAGAGTTATTGTAAATCAAATTTTTTAACAGTGCTGGTGATCTGTTCACATTATACTATCTACTAAGGAATTATAGAATTTATCTTAATAATATTTTTCATAATTATCATCATCATCATCATCATCATCATCAT
>NW_004797655.1:409680-424768 GCF_000002075.1 Aplysia californica
GGAGGAGGAGGAGGAGGAGGAGGAGGAGAAGAAGAAGAAGAAGAAGAAGAAGAAGAAGAAGAAATTATGAGTTTGATGGTGACGACAGATATGTATTTCAGCCATGCCCGTGCCGGGAAGCCTTTAGTCATCTACCTGGACCAAACGGACCAAACTCTCTATCTGAGTTTCTCTGTCGACGTGAAACATGAAGACCAGTGCAACAGCACCTTTATTGTCAAAGCTGTGGACTCAAACGCCATGAGGAAGACAGGTAAAAGTGGTCCGAATTGAAGGGATATGGCACCCGACATCGATTTGGTTTTTTTTTTTTTTTAATCAAACTGGGGTGCTTGTACAAATTTAAGAAAAAGCAATATGCTGTCTATAAATATTTATTGACAAACTTGAAGATTTTGAAGTGTACACCCCCTTACATACCAAAACCGTACTACACTGTAGTTCCTTTTTGGCACTATGTCTCACATTATCAAGCATTCTCGTCTCATCGAGGCAGGTTTTCATTACTGTAGCGGTCCAAATTGTTCACGTGGTCACAGTGTGTGCTGAACTCTTTGTGTGGTGATCTCGTCATGTCGACAACAATGTAAGCAGTAAGGAAGACTTGAATTCGACTCCCATGTCAGGAGATTTGTTAACAAGTATCTCAATCGTTCTGTTGGGGTGTTGCGCCTCTCTCAGCTCCAGTCAGACCCGCCATTTCAAGATGGGGCGAAGCCCTTCTCCTTAATAGCCTGAATTGCAGGGCGTAAAATAGCCAACTATTAAAAGAAGAAACACAACTGCGGAGAGGGTATGTAATCGGAAGCCTTGCGGCTTTTTCTCATACTAGAGTTCTTTTTGTTATTTCTTTCTCCTTATTTCAATAATTATACTTGATGAAAATCAACATTTAAAAAAATAAATAATTGCTAAGCATAATTACGTGTCATGTGTTGCTATGGCAGAATACGCGCCTGGGTGGTTTACAATTGAAGCATAAAAAGGGAAGAACAAGAGATGTCAGGTTTTTTTAGAATAAATTAGTTTATTGCTTGCCGTCTCGTTGTCGGTTGCATTCAACTGGTGTGTGTGTGTGTGTGTGTGTGTGTGTGTGTGTGTGTGTGTGTGTGTGTGTGTGTGTTTGTTTGTTTGTGTGAGCGTGAGTGCGTGTGTACCATGCTGCAGTTATTTTTTCTCTTCTTGGAGATCACTAAAACCGTGTCTTATTTTACTGTAGTTTTTATTTCAATATTATTGCAGCCTTTCCTACTTTGTGTAGAATTCTTTAAAATCATACTTCTAATAAACTGTTTGTTTGCGCAGCTGCTTCAACTGTTTGCATCAAAAACGGCCTAAAGCGAAAGTGTACTGACATTGACTATGTGAAAAGTGGTGACTATGAAAAAGTCAATGGTAAGTTTAACGTTTAGAGTGAGTGTTGCCTTGAATATTGTATGTTAAAAAATGTATCACGACGCGCTGAAATCGGGCATTTGTCAAATTTCGGGCTAATGGAGTTATTGGTATAATCTTAAAACGTATTGATTTTTTGTTTTGCTTTCCATAAAAATACCCATCTATCTTACATGTAAATAGAAGTAAACATATTTTCGATTGAAGGAGGTGGGATTCACTTGGTGTCAGAGGCAAAATTGGCGAGAAAACGACCGTCAAAGTTTGTTGACTTCCTAAGCTTGAGTGTCCTTGGAAGCTGCAAATTTACATTTTCTTTGCGCTGTGAATAACGTTTTTAAATTCAGCAAAATCCCCACATTAATATTTTTTAAGTTTTAGTAGAGATTTTACGGCACTCGCAACTGCATAAGGTCATAATATGAGCAGTTGCCATAAAAAGGAATTGCCCCCCCCCCCCAAAAAAAAATAAACAGCTTAAAATTTAAAAAATAAATAAGTAAATGAAAATATTTTCTATCAGGCGGAAACAAGTTGGTTTCTTCGATTTCATTATTTTGACGAGTGCCTCTTTCACCCCAATGACGCACATATTATCTTCCCAGCACCTTCATCTAACAGCGCCACACGAGCCTGTGCAGAGGGCCTCGTTGGCTACCAGCCTCACCCAAACACAACCACCAAGTACGTGTACTGTGTATCCAAGACCGAGGCTTATGTAGTCACCTGCCCGAATGGCTTTGCTTACCTGTCCTCTCAGCAGGTAATGTTTGTGAAATTGTGTAGGGTTAATTTAACGCCCCTTGTAACACTTTAAGGTAATTTAAGAGGAAAGACCTTCGAGTTTAACGACCATCTCTAAAATGACTGAGCCAAATGGGACATTCGTGTAAAGTACCTTTCCTGAGGACACAATATCGGACCTAGTGAACGCTCAAACCTCTAAATTCGCAATCCCACGATTACAGGTCCAGTAGACTAACTACAAGGCTACAAACGTCATAGATAATGATAAATTCAAGAAAAAAGGTGTACCTACAACATATTATGACTATTTTGATAAGGAACGTCTTTTTAACAACGCAAACCCGTTCTTTTCCTTAGAATGCTACTCATAATAATGTGTTTCATTTATAATTATACTGTTTCACAGAAGTCTCCTATAAAAAATGTGTACGATCATGTGAGGTAGGCCAATGTCCTTACATACTGACTAAAACATTTACTGACCAACCTCACAACAGGACTGTGTCGTGCCGGCCTCCATGGACAATGACACCGTGTGCAGAGTGTGTAGCTCCGAGAATTGGCTTCTGGGATTCAGGAACTTCCCAGTGGCAGCCAAGAGCAGACTGTACGTGAACTGTACCGCTGTGGAGACCTGCGTCATCAAGGATTGTGGTGTCAACTTAATGTACTATCCCGTATGTAGAAATGGGGGGGGGGTCTTTTTAAACTTCTTCATTGCTGCGTATTCACTCGCTTGTGTTTTTCCAAACTGTTTCTCTGTCAATGTTTCTATTAGTCTAAAGGAAAGAAGATTTTAGGAAAGGTAATGAAGATGTCATGTGCTATTGTTTATTCTTAGAAAAAGGAAATGATGATATGACTTTGTTCAAGTTGTATCTTTTCCGTGCAACGTTGATGGAAAGATCTCACAGAAGGCGTTAATGGCGATGCTTGTGAGCTCTCATCGACACAATTTAGGTAATTAAAGAGGGGATGGTGGGGGGCATCTCAACAGAAAGATCGAAATACTCAACAGAAACTCTTCCAACACTTGAAACCGAAGCGCCTGAATACTAGTAGAGAAACAGTCCGACTCGCACATTTTACTCCAGTTTATAGTCAACTTTCTCATTTCTTTGAGGGTTTTTTGCTGTTTGAATTTTTTAATTTATTATGCAAATTAATTAACTTTTTCCTTTTTGCAAATCAAGTTCAACAGCTCGCTGCTGGCTTTCATTTAAACTGAAAGCTTATTAATTATCCTTCCACTATCTTCAGCAACGTTTTTTTCTATGTCCCAATCTATGCTTATTCGACACAGTTTAGATCATTTAGGAGGCGGGCTTCCGTCCGTACATTTCATGGCCAACCTAGGTTGAGAGTAAATAAAACCAGACAGAAAAAGAAAGATACTCGATTAAAGTTCTCCCCACTTGGGAATCGAACTCGGGTGTCCTGTGTACGATAACAAAACGCCAAACTGCTACACCACAGACGCTGGCAATCTATGATTATAGTAAAACTAAAGTAGGCTGAACTTCAGAATAACGTTTTCCTTACTTTTATTTTTCTTTTCTTCGAAGATGCGCTATTAAAGTATAATAAAGGCAACTAAGCGTACAATGACATTTATTGTGAGCACATGATATGATAAGAATGGGGAAAATACACACAACAGAAAATATACTTTAGTAAAGAGTATCATAAACAAATACAGGTATTTTTGAAGGAATACCCTGTAGACTTGTTTTAAAGTTGTATCCTTGACTGTAACTGCGGTTCTCTATGGGGCGGGCCATTGAAGTCGATTTGGAAAACAAATTAGGAAGGGTAGGGAGAGAATAATGTTTGGCGTGCTCTAGACGATAGCGAGACTGTTGTTTTCCCCATTATTGTGGCGTCCATGGTGCGCACTCTTCGCAACGTACTTTTGTGTGTGTAGAGAGCAACTTTTAGCAAAGAGTGACAGCGCACAGTCGCATATGCTATAATTCAAATATATGTAGATGCCGCACAAGATTTTAAGAACAAACCATGAAGTGTGACCTCAATATTCCATTTCAGAACGACCAGAAGTGCGCACAAGCCTCGCGTGGTAAGTGTGCTACAATGTTTGTGCTGATTGTGATTGTGAATACGAAACATTTCAACTACATGTATAATCTTTTTCTTTTATAGTGAGGACAAAAATTTGTGCTGCAACTATCCCCAAATATATTTTTTGACGAGTGAATCAGTGTCTTCTATATACAGGACAAAGTACTGCAGTTTGTGTCAATTTTACTTAACTTAATCAGATTTTTCCACAACAATTGAGGCTAAATTTTAACATATTTCTTCATAAATGTAGACAAGATGCTATAAATCTCCGACACGCGGAGAATGAGATTGTTCACAGGATATCCCTCTTCTTACACACAAGTTGTATACGCATATTATGGCCTTCGTCACAGCTCACCAATGACACCCTGTTGTGGCAAAACCTTTTATTTTAAAAAATCTTTTCATACCGAACATATTTTTGCACTAAAGGTTCTTTAAACATGTGTTCAATAAATATAATGTCGCAATTAGAAAAACATGACAGGCGATGTTGTCCCAGCGGTAAATGACTTTAAACCACCCACTTTTATTTGTAAAATTGGGGTGTTTTTTTTTAATTGAGCAAAATTATATTTTATTTAATATAATAATGTTTGTTTATCATTTCTACCATGTCATTATATTCTTATCCGTCATGACTTGTTGGTTTTTTAAAACGTATCAAAGTATTACAATCTTTTTCGTCGCGATAAGGGGGCTGATGATGTGGTGGAAGTTAGGGGGGGGGGCGTTCAAGGGGGAAGGAATACCTATATATGAGCCATAAGGTTGTTGATTTTTTTCAGAATCGAGTAATAAAGTGTCTTCAGATAAATAGAATTAATCATTCCTGTTGACGCCATCTTTCTCCATCTTCCCACAGGATCGTCTATCTGGTCCCTGCACAGGCCTGAGGCATACCTTGTTGAGGTCTTCATTTTGCTGTTTTTCAGAAAAGTGATTTGCTGAGCATTTCCTATCCAGATCAGACTTCAATTCTGAGTTTTTCCCATACCTCTATTACGCAAATGAAGCCTATCTATGCACTGTAAAAACCATTGGCGAAATAATTTACTACCACTTAAATCTATAGTATTCAATGCTGCACTGTATGCAATGCCAAACAATGACGTATATCGGTGTTGTTGTCTTGAAAATCTATTGATTTCAGTCGAGTAACTCGACAAGTTACACGTGTGAAGCTGTTGACTTTGGTTGGAATTTTTTTTTAAGTGCCTGTCCGATACTTTCAAAGTCTTTATACACAAGAAGTACTTGCTGTATTATTAATTCAGTTTGTATGTTAACTTTATAAAATAGATTACTTTGATATGTACACTATTTTCGGGAAATCCATACTTTGGCTTTAGTAAGCAAAATTCAAACTTATCTCTTCGATGTTTTGTGTCAAGTGAACTTTTACGTGGATCTACGGCTCTGGGTTTGACCGGAAAAAGTCAACACTCTGGTACTTTTCGATTTAGGACAATTTTTGTGACTGTATATAATACAACTCTTTTCATGCACAAGGTCTTCTTAGGCGCCAATTTAACGTTTCAGAAGAGCGCAAGCCTATCTCTTTCGAGCCTTTCCACAGGTATTATAGCACACTAACTAACCTATAAATTCTCTTTTGTGATTTGTAAAATTGAAAATCCCTCCCTCGTTTTTTTTCTTCAGTTTTTGATGTGGAGTCGAAGCCCTCGTCCTAGCATATCTAAATTGGGTCAATTGGGGCATAAAACAGCTAGAGTTTGAAAAGCATTTCGCTACCTTATAATCACGAAGTTCTATCTGACATTTTTTTTTTGCTGTTTTGAGTTACTAAGACCATGAGGCAAGAAACCCATGTTCTATCTGCTCTATCAAAATAGAAAGATTATTCGGAGTCGTCATCGAGATATTCAAAGAATTGCATTCGAACGGTGTGATGTATTGTGTGAAACTCAAAACTAGGTGCTGACCAGATAGAACTTGGTAATTCTATGATAGCGATTTATGAGGCCTGCTGGTCATCATCATCATCCAGTGCCAGATCTGCGACAGACATCGGCAATCATGGTTTTTCCATTCATTCCTTTGCTCGGATGCTCTCAAAAAAGCTACGCTTCCCTGATCTTTTCCTGTTACCCATTGTTCAGGTTCCCTAAGTATGTTGTTCTGAGCCTACCCCCTGCCTCGCTTGCCCTCAATTTTGCCAGTGAGAGCTAGATGTTCAAGGCCCTTATGTCTATTCAGGTGTCCCAAAAACTGCATTTGTCGTTTCCTGATTGTTTTTAACTTTAAGCGTCCCACGTGGGCTTCATCAAGCACTACCTCATTTGATATCTTTTCCTTCCACGATACTCTTAGCAGTCTCCTAAGAAACCACATTTCTGTTGCTTCTATTTTATTATCACTGTTTTTAGTGATTGTCCAGCATTCACAGCCATATAGAAGGTTGACCAAACGTAGCATTTCAGGACTTTCATTTTGGTGTTCATTGAGATGTTTCTATTTTTCAGGATTGGGCTCATTTTATTGAAACCAGCCTTAGCCATTGTAGTTCTCCTTTTTATTTCTGTGGAACATTTGGCGTCAGATGTTATCATATATCCGAGATATTTAAACTGTTGGACTTGTTTGATCTTTTCACCTTTGCTAATGAGATTACAACTAGGGTTTGCTGCTTTTTTGGATATTACCATGCATTCTGTTTTCTTTACATTCAACAATAATCTTTTACGTTCACTTTCTGTTACAACAGTATCTAGAAGCAATTGAAGGTCCTTTTCGGAGCCTGCTATTAAAACTGTGTCATCTGCATACCTGATGTTATTAATATTTTCTCCATTTACTTTGAGGCCTAGACATTCTTCTATGTTTCTAAGGATTGTTTCACTGTACATGTTTAAGGGGTCTGGGGACATAACACATCCTTACCTCACTCCTCTCCTAATCTGCTTATATTCACTGTATTCTCCATTAATTCGTACAGCAGCGTTTTGGTCCCAGTACAAATTTCTGATAATTCTTAGATCTTTTCCATCTATGTCTAGCTTTACCAGTACTTTAAACAGCTCATCATGTCTAACTATATCAAACGCCTTTGAATAATCTATGAAACATAAATACAGATCTTTCTGTGCTTCAATACATCTTTCCATTAACATTGTTAAGGTGAATATAGCATTTCTGGTGCCCTTGTCAGGAACAAAGCCAAATTGTGTTTAAGATATCTCTGTTCTTACACTTTTTCTCAATCTTCCCATTATTACTCGCAGCAATATTTTTGTAAAATGACTCATAAGGCTAATTGTTCTATGCATATCATACTCAGTGGCACCTGGTGTTTTAGGTAAAGCTATAAAAACTGACTTCATCATATCTTCTGGGATTTCACCGCTATCATAAATAGCATATAGGAGCTGTGTGGTTATTTCAGTGCCTTGTTCTTCAAGCGTGACAATCACTTCAACTGGAATATTATCTGGTCCTGTGGCTTTTCCTTGTTTCATTTTCTTTATGGCAGCTTGTAGTTCTGCTTTCAGTATTGGTGGTCCATTTATTTCATTCTTTATTACCGGTGTTTTTTTTTCCTCTATTATCTTTGAAAAGTTGTTCTATGTATTCTGACCATCTGTTTAAAACATCCCCGTTGTCCATTAAAATATCTCCTCCCTTTGATCTTATGCATCCTGTATTTGAGCATCCTTTTCTCCCACTTACTTCTTTGATTTTGGAATGCATGTATTTTCTGTCCTTGTTTTGGTTCTTCTCTATTTGTTGACACTGATCATTTATCCACGTTTCTTTTGCTTCCTTGCATTTTTACTTTATTTTCCTGTTTAAGATGGTGTACTTTTCCACATTTGATTTTGCCTTTCTTCTCTCTTCCATTAATTTTAAAATGTCCTGGGTCATCCATTTTTTAAAAGCTTTTTTAGCTTTCGGGGGGATATTTTCTTCCACATCTTCTATTATTGAGTCTTTCATTTTCCTCCATAGTTCTTCCAATTCAGTCATGTTTTCCAAGACTTGAAATGTATTTCTTACATCTATGGTGAAACGTTCTTTCAGTTTTTGATTTGTTTTTAAAAGACCTATGTCAAATTTAGGTTGATACTTTGACTTTTTGAGTTTGTTTAGTCTTATCCGCATTTTACACATGACTGGTACATGGTCACTATCACAGTCTGCTGCTGGCATTGATTTAGATGATTTTAATGTGTTTCTAAAGCGTTTCTGAATAAGTATAAAGTCTATTTGATTTCTACTTCTATCGCCAGGACTCTTCCAAGTGTATCTTCTTCTTGGGTGATTTTTATACCAGGTGTTTGATATCATAAAATTATTTTCTCTGCACCATTCTACCAGTCGTTCCCCTCGTTCATTCTCTTTACGCAGTCCCCATGGCCCAACTATATCTTCTATACGTGTACTTTGGGGCAATAAAGTCTCCAATGACTATCTTTACATCTTGTGATTTTAACTGTTTCATTGCCTTATCAAGTTCTTCATAAAAATCTCAATTTCCTCGTTGTCGTGTTCTGATGTTGGTGCATATATTTGGATGACACCTATGTCAAAAGGTTTTCCCTCTAATTTAGCCACGATGACTCTATCTGACACTCCCCAAAAACCTTTGATGCTCTTTGTTGTTGCTTCGTCAAATAAAATTCCGACTCCTCTTTCATGGGTTTTTCCTCCTGAATATATAATTGTTTTGGATCCTCTTTTAATCAAGCCTGCCCCCTCCCATCTAACTTCTGAAAGACCTAACATATTTAGCTTCATCCTATCCATTTCCTGTTCTATGTTATCTAATTTGCCTTTCAGGTACATTGTTCTTACATTCCATGTGGCTATGTTAAGTTGCTTATTTTTGCAGCAACTGGTAGAATTAGTTAATTCTCACAATCCACGAATGAAAACGTCTACCGAAAAAAGAGACTTCAAATAGTTAGATTTTCTGTACGTTTAACACGTCTATTATCATCACATTTTATGATACATTATACAAACACAACCTATACATCTTATTGTGACAATAGGGTTAAAATCCGAGAATTCATTCATTTTGTCAGCACATCCCACGTTTCAGACTTCAATCTATACAAAAGTCTTTACCAAAAAAAAGACTGTATATATTCTGTGTACACTTCGCTACCTCAAAATTACAAAGTTCAGGAAGAAGGACGGGTGTCACAAGCCAGAAGGCCCAGAATCACTTCCCTGGGCCAACTCGGAAAATAACAACCCGGCGAAACCTTGATATTGCCCTCATACAAACACTACAAACAAAGCTGGACAATAGCATTTACGATCAATGTCTGGAGGTATTTGGGGATATTGCCTACATTGCACTAAGTAACGTTGAACATTTGAGGAGAAAAGATCTCCGTTGCGGGGTTACAGGTTTTAAAACCCACATTTTAACTTACAATGTTTTACTTTTACCTCAAATACACATTGTATGCTTTGATATTGTGTCTAAGTACAATAAACTGCTTTTTTCACGCCATACTTGTCGTTTATGTTGAAATTTTTAAACTTGTTGAAAGCGTATTACTGCTCAAAGCCCCCCATAAAACACGCACCCTCTCGCGCACAGCGTTCCGTTTATGGATCAACCTTTCGGAGGCATAAAAATTAAAAGTCATTCGGCGTATAATGTGTCAAGCAAAGAGTTAAGTCACGAAACAGTCAGAGACTCGAGAACACTCAAGGAGGAAAAGTCACAAATTCAACGTAACTAAGGCGGAAACAATCAGGATGTAGATATGGATAAGGGAGAAAATCGCTGTTAACTCATCACCATCATCTAATGCCAGATCTGCGACAGACATCGGCAATCATGGTTCTCTATCATTCTTTTCCTCGGATGCTCTTATAAAAAGCTATATTTCTCTGATCTTTCACCGTTACCCATTAATTTAGATTCCCTAAGTAGGTTACTCTGGGCCTACCCCTGCCTCGTTCGGGTTCAATTTTGCCTGTGAGAGCTAGATTTTCAAGACCTTTATGTCTATTCAGGTGTCCCAAAAACTGAATTTGTTGTTTCCTGATTGTTTTTAACAGTGAGCGTCCCACGTGGGCCTCGTCAAGCACTACTGCATTTAATTTCTTTTCTATTCTCAGCAGTCTCCTAAGAAACCATATTTCTGTTGCTTTTATTTTATTTTCCCTGTCTTTAGTGATTGTCCAGCATTCACAGCCATATAGAAGGGCTGACCATACACAGCATTTCAGAACTGTCATTTTGGTAGTCATCGAGATGTTTCTATTTTTCAGGATTGGGTTCATTTTATTGAAACTAGCCTTAGCCGGCTGTTAACTAAAGAAAGGGAAAAACAGTCATAAAGCTGACTTTGAAAAAGAGAGAAATAGTCATCTCAACTAACAATAATAGTAATAATGATGAATAGTATTTGTATAGCCTTAAAATCTATATTATTACTCCAGCAGACTTGATAGCATTCGCTTCTAATGCCTTCAAGGAGACCATCACTTAAACAAAGCAAGTTACTGCTTTCGATGAGTTATATCCCTTACAGGGATTTTATGGCTGCTTACACGCAAGTTTTTGACATGGGGAGTGAGCTGGAACTCATCATAGATAGCCAACCTCCTGATATTGTTCATCAATTCACTTTGCCGGTCGATGTTAAATGTTGATTTCAGGAAGATAGCTAAAGGATTAATTGTACTCGTAGTTTGGAAGGGTAGGGCCGATGTGTGGATAGATTAATAGATAAACAAGGGCACCTCTGAGTGGATGAATGAGACAGGGGGCGTCAGGAGGTAACTCTCTTTTTGTTTTGTTTTGTTTTGCTTTGCTTTGTTGTTGTCGTTGTTGTGTTTTGTTCTTGTCTTTTATTGGGTTTATTTTTTTTTTTTTTCGTTGTTGTTTTTTGTGGGGGGGGGGGGGGGGAAGGGGTTGTTTTTATTTGCTTGGTTCGTGTGTTGTTGTTTTTTTTTTGGGGGGGGGGGTTGGGGGTGGGGATGGGGGGGTACCCTTGTTATTTATCTTCTTCAATCCTGGTTGTTTGCCCTAAATATTTATTTTTCCGTCACTTTTTCAATGTTCCTGTTTTCTATGGCAGTAGTTTGTCACTGTAGATTATCACCTATACAAACTAGGTTACTTTTAAACAACCGACAGTTTCTGGTCGTAAAGAACATGATGCTGGAGCAACATCCTTACTCATTCGACCT
This sequence comes from Aplysia californica, assembly GCF_000002075.1. Lineage (NCBI taxonomy): Eukaryota > Metazoa > Mollusca > Gastropoda > Aplysiida > Aplysiidae > Aplysia > Aplysia californica. The sequence goes on from NW_004797655.1 coordinate 421,084, forward strand.
CACTCCGTGCATGTGTGTGTGTGCGCGTGTGTATGTATGTGTATGTATGTGTGTGTGAGTGTGTGTATATGTATGTGTGTGTGTTTGTTTTTGTTTTGTAAGGTTTTTTTAATTGTTTTAATTTTCTTTTTTATTATTGGAAGGGGGGGGCAGTTTAGGATTTCCAACTCATTCCGAAGCTCAAAGGGGGTCAACAAAGAGACCTGCTTTGAAGACGTGGACCAAATTAAGATGGTCGTCGTGCTACATGTTCTTTAACTTTAACATAGGTGCTTTTTTCACCCCTATCGACATAACTTAGATTATTTAAGAGGCGGGCTTGGACCCTGCCTGTCAAGGGTTAAGGGAGATATAACAGCCTTACAGAAGGACCGAGATACTTGACAAAAATTCTCCCAGCACTTGAATCAAACTCGGGTCGTCTGTGGGCGATAGCGGAGCACCACTGCTGGACACTGCACAGGGCAATTTTAGTTGTGCAACAGTTGTTGTCTCCGGCAACTTATTTCCTGCACCACGTGCAAGTAGCTAAGCAACAGCCAGCCAACAGTAGGCTGTCATCATTACTATTACTGACTCCCTCATTTGACACCATGAACTTCCACAACGCAGTTGTTGTCTGTGCTCTTGTGATTGCGCTAAGACTTAGAAAGAAGAAAATGAAAAGGTGGTTTTGGGTTCACCCTTTGGACCAGTTAGAGGTTTTTAAAAGGGCATTTTATCAAACTGCATGAAGATTTGAGAGTATACCCTCCCAAGTTTTTTAACTATTATCGTGTGAGCTCTGACAGTTTTAATGAAATTTTACGTCTCGTGGGACCCTCAAATACGTATCGGAGCAGCATTTCAGAAGAAGAAAGACAGTTTGGTTGCCTTTGCGAGCTGTGTGTCCGTTTGGTGTGTAACACAGGAGATTTGAGCAACAGATGCGTTGCTACATGTAGAAAGTTGTGACTAAACACAAACTTTTCAGTCTCCAAAAACCCAAGTTGCCTGTACGTGCGGTGCTTATCTATTTCATTGTTTACATTTTGGGCGAGGAAACAGTTGCACAACTAAAGTTGCCCTGTGCGCGCCTTGCCTTACTGCTGCAAAACAGACAGGTAAGGTGTCCGTGATAATCATATCAAGGCGAAAGATCCGGGGAAAAATCTTTCCAGGAGTGAATGGGGGCGTGGCTGATACGGCTTGGACAAGACGAAGTGTGTTTAGTGCTTAGACTCCGGGAGGAGGGGGAGGGAGACGGAGGGGGAGGATTTTTTAAAGGGGAAAACTTGTATGGCACGGTTCTGTGTAAACAGGAAGCGTCGAGGATAAATTTTCATCTAAAGTGAATTGAGACAGCGTAATAAAAACGTTTACCAACTTCCTAAATATTATTGTCTAAAGTGTGTCTAAGAAGCCTAATAAAAAAAACCGTTTACCAACTTCCTCAAAATTAGATAAAGTGTGTTGAGGTCAGCGTAAAACAATCAGCGTCCGTGGTGAAGTGGTCAGGTGGTTCGCTGTCGCACAAAGAAGATTCAGGTCTTGATTTCCTAGAGGGGAGAATTTTTTTATTGGTATCTCGGTCTTTCTGCTGGGGTGTTGTATCCCGCTCCGACCGTGTTGGCCCTTACAGGTAGGGTCGTTAGCCCGACTCCTAGATGATTTAAAATTTAAATTGTGTCGATGGGAGCGTCAAAACACATATTACACCAAACGGAAACAGTAGCCGTGAATCGAAAAAAAACCCAAAGCTTCTCATTAAAAAAAAAAAAAGAAATGTTGGCTGATTCTCTTCACTTTGACGTTGTGCTCAGAAAGATTTGTGTAACGACACCGTGTAATTAGGCGCTCGTCAATTTTTAGGCATAATATGGAGTTATTGATATCATTCTAAACTTTGTTCATTTGTCTTCCTATTAGAAAAAGAAATACCCACTTATTTTACGTAGTTGTCGAGATATTTGGGATTGAAGGAGTTGGGGATCGTCTAGTTTTTTTTGGAAAAACTAAAGAGAAAAATTGCCGCCGAACTTTGGCGACTTCCATTGCTTAACTGAGAGTCCTAAGAAATAGAAAATTAGCATTTAATTTTGAGTGATTTTAAACTACGTTTTTTCCTTAAAATCCAAATAGAAATGTGTTTTTAAATGGACATAAAATGTATTGAGCCCAAAAAGGAAAAAGTGAATAGAGAATAGAGAATTGCCAGACGAGCGGGAAAATTCCGTTTTCTTCGATTTCATTATTTTGACGAGCACATGATTTCACCTTGATACCTCACATTTCGGTCTGATTTTGATTACAAGGCTGACTGAGCTTTCACAATACATTACTTGTTTGTATCTCGTCTGTATCTAGATCTCACGCAAGCCTCTGCTTCTTTGTTCGTTCTGACAATCAAATATCGATAAAGATATTAACCAGTTGAAACTGTAGATTTTGGGTTTGTTAATGCTGAAGCCAGACTGTTTGAATATATGTCGTTTGTGTATAAGGTTAGAGTCAAAGACTGATGATATGTTCTTTTTGTATGAGGTTAGAGTTTTTTCAAGGGGCTAGGGCCAGGTTGATAAGTGAAATCTTTGACACGGTAGTTGGTCAGAATTGTTCTTTTAAAAGATAAAAGAAAAAAAGAGGGAAGAAATAGGGGATATACCTAAAAGTAAATGTCTAATTTCTGCTTCTGAGTATACTGTCACTGTGCAAAGTGTCAATATTATTGGGATGGATCCTTCTCTAATAAGTATGAAATAAACATCTCAACAACTCCCCTCCCCACACACACACACAAACACACACTACCCTCCACGAGACAATGAAAATGGATTGTCATCGTACACATTCTAAAAAAGCGTACACTTATGCAAATGAGTTAGCTTTTGTATGCGTGTCCAATTCCTCAGTGTGTACGTGGGGTTTCTCAGAACGCACGAATTCGTCAATCTATTTGATCTGTTTAACTCTCTATAATCTGACTGTCTGTCTATCTTGTCTATTTTTTGTTACACCAACAGTATCATCATACACTGCGATATTTACCGCTCTGACCCAACCAACATTTTCCCTTATAACAGACGTCCCAACAAACGCCATCAATAAGCATCATTCTGTACACAAAATTACACTGAGATAACAAAAACACTTTTGCAATACACAAAGGAACTGTAACACGCAAACAGCGACCAGAAGAAGGGGGGGGGGGGGTCAAAATGGCAACAACATTGAGTCATTTGAAACAGGGGAGTTTAATCATTCATAATTTCCCCGATACGGCATCAGAAACAATGATAGATCTGAATAGTAATACAGTATTTTGTGTTCAATGAAGAACAGAGTGCTTCCCGAAACAAGTTAAGGAGAACAATTGAATTATTTTCTTGAACAGATCCATGACACAACGAATGGTTTGGTTTAGGGGTTAGTTTTTTACGTTTCATTCAATACACCTCTGTGTCTGGGAGGAGGCGACAAATAGATCTTTAACGTATATGAGTTTGTCATGGTAAACAGGATAAGGCAAAACAGACATGTACAATTTATGTAACATCTTGTGAACAGCAGGAATAAATTACAGAACGAAAGCATAATAAATAGGTAAAATGCCAATGCAAAAGTGAAACGTCACACAAACACACGCGTACACTACACATACGCAAAAAGATATTCTCTGTCTCTCTCTCTCTCTCTCTCTCTCTCT
>NW_004797655.1:424995-427495 GCF_000002075.1 Aplysia californica
ACACACACACACACACACACACGCGCGCGCGCGCGCGCGCGCGTGCGCACACACAATCCCAATCATGTCAATTAATAAATACCAGTTGAACCAAGGGCAAACAAGGCAACAGTTCAGAACAGTGTGAAATACAAAACTTTCATACACCTTTATCTTATCCATTGAATTATGTATATCAAAACCTCAGTGATTACGCCGGCTAGTCGAATTTGAAAACACTCCAGCAAATAGTATTACAGATGAATATACATAATAAGTAGGTCTGGTGGTTCCTTGATATTAAGGACAAGAGATTATATCAGACGAAAGTGTGTGTTGTCCCATATTATTACACTCGCTAGAACATGTAGCGCACTGCTGTGTAAAATTAACAAGAATGTCGTGTAACACACTACGCACTACTGTGTAACACAAGCTAAACTTACGTGTAAAGTCCTCCACTGTAACGCTAGCAACGATGTGTTCGGTCCGACATCCTAAAATTCGCTAGATGGGGAGCGTTCTACAAAATAAAACTTGCAGAAATTATTTTCTTAGTAGTGTTACACCATGAACCTAGTTGGCGTGTCACACACGATTTTGTACGATTTGGCGTAACGCTATAACTGTAACGTAACGTTCGCAAGACTGCGTAGCACCATCAACCAATGGAACGCCAGCAGATGTTTATAACACTATCAAATAATGTAGTGCCATGCAAGCTGGAATGTGTAACGCCACCCAAATGTCGTAACACTAGTTGGACTGTGTGACGTCACCAAGCAATGTAATGCACTGGTGGGTGTTTGCCGCCATCAAACATCGAAACACCAGCTGAACTGTGTAACGCCATGGAAACGTCGTAAAGCTAACTTGACTGTGTGACGTCACCAAACATTGTAAAACTAGCTGGACTATATAACGCCACAAAACATCAGAAAAGCAAGCTGGACTCTGCGATGTCATCACCTAACATCACGCCTCAGATAAAGTCAGTAATATCCATAACAATCCTTGCTGGACAGTGGGATGTCACAAAACACCGTAAAGCAAGCTGAATTGTGAAACGCCACCAAACACCGTAAAGATACCTGAACTGTGTGACGACAATAGAAATCATAAAGAAAACTGAACAGTGTAACGTCACCAAACATCGTAAAGCTAGCCGGACTGAGTGACCCCGGGCACAAAGAGCAATATCCCGATGAGCAGAATGACCAACGCCATGGACGTCCCCAGCACTATGCTCGCCACGGCCAGGTCACGTGCTGACTTCCCCAGGAGAGCCGCCTTGCCGAAGTTGCCGTGCTTCTTTGCCCACTGGGCCTGGGGAAACAGATGTTCGGATAAGATAAGATAAGACAAGATAACATAACATAAGATGAGATAGGATAAGATAAGATTAGTTAAGATAAGATAAGATCATACTTTATTGCCACTGTAGAATGTTTTAATGGCTTTACAGGAAAGGTGAAATAACATGTAGATATTCATGAAATTTAAATAACACCCTGCAGGAAACAAGTACCGTTTAAACTATCCAAGCCATCACCTCATCGTTGAGGAGAAAAGTAGTCATCTTAGACAGTGGTACTCTTGGACAGTTTAATTATGATACAAGAAAAAAAACAACGCAAATGGGGAAGTGAGACAGGATCGTTTGTATAGCTGATTGTCTTAGACAGGTGGTTGTTAGAGCAGGTTAAAATGCAAGCCATTGTAAAGAGGTAGCGATGGGTTCGGAAGATAAAGGGATAAGAATGGTTTGTTGTAAAGGTGTACGCACACAGTAGGCCAATCTAGATTGTCATGATATGTACGTTCGCCTTTACAAAAAAATAAGTTCATTTAGGAGGCGGGCTCCCTCGACCCTGCCTGCCAGGGCCAGGCGGGGCTCAGTTTTGTTACAATAACATTCCAACAAGTGTGAAGGAGATACTTGATTTGCTGCGTTTGTTGTTTTTATTGCCGTTGTTGTTGTTGTTGTTGTTGTTGTTTAAAGACAAAAACAGATTCATTATTTATCTTCGTGTGATATAGATAGTTTAGAGAACTGGGAAGCATTTTTTTTACTGTTCAAAAGACCTGACTTGAGCTACAGTTTTTACTCTCCTTTCAGCACGGGTTGCCTGATCAGTGATAGTTTACATGACTTACTACACCAAGTAAATTTGACGACAGAAGCTCGAAGTGACTCCAGCAAATTAGAACTAAAAATCACAAAACAGGGCTTGAACTAGCTTTATAAAATAACAGTTGAGCACGAAATCCTACTTTACATGTATTTATGTAGAACAAAGAAGAATTCGAGCAGTGTAAATTGATGGTCTTCGGTTAATGTCCTCGTGTATTACTCCACCTGAATGTGTGCTCACCTCTTGCGAACATAATCGTTGAAATTAAGAGTGATCCTTGTTTTTTAAAAGTTGCTGTTAGTAGTAGTAGTAGTAGTAGTAGTAGTAGTAGTAGTAGTAGTAGCAGCAGCAGTAGTAGTAGTAGTAGTAGTAGTAGTAGTAGTAGC
>NW_004797655.1:429359-430499 GCF_000002075.1 Aplysia californica
ACCGCCCCACTCCACCAACCCCTACCATAAACATCCAAAAATGAAATGTCAATTACTTGAATAAAAACTAAAGATAGCAAAGTAAAATAATATAACGCAAAACAGAAACAAAGAAAAATACAACAGACACCTAGATTTACACAAAAACCATCCACTCCTCACCCTACAGCTGTAGACAAGCGCGGCTATCCCCACAGGACAGAAGCACAGGAAGGCCGACACGATGGTCAAGATGCGGAAACTGCTTGGCCGGAACTGGAGGAAGCTGCTCTCTGACGTCATCGTGCTGGACGGAGGGGGCGGGGCGTACTGGAAATTGTGTGCAAAAGTGTTGGACTTTGGTTATTACATTATGGAGTACAACAGAAGGATTTTTATCTTTATCATTATTATCATCATCACTATCATCATAATTAGTGTCATCATCGTCATCGTCTTCATTCATCATCATCAAATACCAGATCTGAAACAGACACGGGCAATTATTCTTTCCTGAGCGTGGATGGTCTCCAAATATCTATTGTCATTCTAGTCTTTCCCATTCATAGACAAGATAAGGTTTACCAAATGGGTTGCTCTGAGTCTACCTCTGCCTCGTTTGCCTTTTATTTTATCCAGTGAGCGAAAGGCTTTTATGCTGATTTACATATCCCACAAACTGAATTTTTGTTTACGAATTCCTATGACATTTTCGACACAGCGGTTCAAATAATAAAACGATTGGCTAATTAACCTCAATATCATAAATTTAAAAATAAATGAACTCCTGCATCCGAAAGCGAAGCGCCTAACCAATACACCACAGACTCTGATACTTATATGACTTAATTATTGCTGCAAGTACCGTAAAACTCTTCACAAAAACTAAACAAATTGTGGTCCTCACCCCTCTTGTGGGTCTGCTTAAGGAGCCCAGAGGCACTCCCATGGCCCCATCTTGTGGCCCGGTGTAGGCGCGGTAAGAGTTGAGATAGGCGTCTTGTACCCTCATTTCAGGGATGTCCGCCTCTGGGGAAGATAAAATAAGATAAGATAAACGTCAATGTGTTATTTCTCTAGCAATGTGCTGGTTATTTTGTGTTGAGTAAGTTATAAAGAGGAAGGCCACGATGGACATGAACCCTATCTTCACCCCCCCCC
>NW_004797655.1:431585-433347 GCF_000002075.1 Aplysia californica
GGATCCACCCAACCATGAGTACTCAAAGCCATACACACTGTACGCCTTACCGTATGGAGCTGTTTCTAGAGACAATAGAGGAAAGGGGGGGGGAGGGGCTGAAGTGAGGTTGCCCAAATAGACAGCATTTGTGGAGTTGGTAAAACCTGAAAGGTGAATATGGGCTTTGCCAAGGAATCAAATGTCATAGGCCTTTTCAAGACGTTCAAGAAATCATGAATACATTGCTATCATCTGATAGCTTCGCGAACGGGAAAATGGTACAGTTGTAGATGAAGATATTATGCCTTGAGAATGCGGACAGTTTAGGTGTAGGAAATTCATCGCTGAAGACTTTGTCTACGGACAAACGTCTCATGGGGCTAATCTAATGAATTATGTACCCTGGTGACGTTTAAAGGAGTGCGAATGGTGCAAGTTTGACAAGAAATGGTCGTTGTGTCTGGGAATTTATTTTCTGATTCTATACAGAACATTTCCACCCTTGACATCAAAGAAGGCCTTAAGGGTACTTTAACATTATTTTCGTACCTTGTGTGAAACCTACGAAATGAGCTGGTGGTCAGGAAATGTTCAATACAAAAGCTCTCTGCCCTTAACTTATCTTAAGGGGTGGGGGGAGGCTACACCCCCAAAGCCCCGATTCGGCTAAAAATTATGGAATTTGAGTTGTAGGCATTTTTAGCTTCCTCAGCCTCTCATGCAACTATTTTATTGCATAAGAACCCCCAAAAATCGTATTTGTTTCCATACCGGGGATATTTATCACCATCATTTCCTCATAAAGTCAATATTTTTTTTCTTTACCGGCTGATTTCTCAAAACGCGACTTTTCTCTATACTTTTTTGAATAACTCCACCATTTTTTTAAAATCCAATCTTCATGACATTTTCACAAAATGAAGAGACGATAGAACACTAAAAATTCGTCTGCTGAATTTTTGATATTTAGAATAGTGGTGTCTTGAGTGTGAATTTTCCTGGATTTTTTGCAAACTTAAATGGCACCTCAGAAGAAAATTCATAACAATTTTTTTAATTCGTTCAGGACAAAAACGAAATACAAACATTTAAATCTAATGTTTATTAACACGCATGCAAACAAATAATCAATTTCCATTAGTAGTAAGTGCGGCATTCATTACGTAAGACATGTCAACAAAATCCAATATGGCCGCGTATCCATGAAAACGAATCCTTTTTCTCAAATTTGATTGCGGTTTTTAAGACTCCTTACTATGCTTGTTATATGTGTGAAATTTGGTAAAATTCGGTATAGTAATAAGCGAGATGGTCTTCAGGTGTAGCCCCCCTTTAACCACGATCTCAGCAGACAAAGGAAACTTGAGAAAAACTATCTGCAAACTTCTGCTGGCCTGTTAGACTACTGAGATTTGCAATATGGCGCAATCCTTAGGATTTTTAGTGGTAGGTTTAATGCGAATTAATGCGTCATGCTACAAATGGGGACCTAGCTGAAAATGAGTTGTTGTTTTTTTACGTGCTATGAAGAGCAAAACTATTTTGTGGATTTATCTCAAATGAATATCAAACAAATTCCTTTTGACTTCCAAATGTTTCGTAAAAATTTGAAACGAAAAACTTCAGAGTAGAGAAAAATATTAACCCAAAAATAGTTGTACAGTTTGTTTGTCGATTGGTTTTTGTTGGGGGGGTCACCCTGTATATACGTTTGTGTGTGTGTTAAGATAGAACGAGAGTTAGAAAGAGAGATAAAGACAGAGAGAGAGAGAGAGAGATA
>NW_004797655.1:434731-436987 GCF_000002075.1 Aplysia californica
CCCCCCCCCTCCCGTTTATTCTTACTCCCCACTTTTCATTCGATACCTCAGAGTAGCCAGTCTCCCACCCTCACCCCAAGCCCCACTCCCTTTTTTTTTATCGCCATTCTGAAAACAATTAAATGTGTCTTTTTCATATGACGTCACAATGACTCATGTATGACATCAGAGAGAGTGGAGGACCATGATATGTGCTGAAGGTCAAATAATATTATTCCCACTGGAAAACTCAACCGGAATTACGTCATTCGATTTCGCAATATAGCACCTTTCTGAATGTTTGGTTGCAAACAACTGGCTGAGCACCTTCTGAAATGCAGTATAATGAAAGCGAACCAAACATGGACCAATTGATCATGAATAAAAGATGGCGATGGATTGGACACACACTCAAGAAGCCAACCCATAGATAAGGTGGAAGTGGAAGAGAGGAAGGCCGAGATTCACTTGGGAGCAAGAGCAAGAGGCAGATCTCAGGCACAGAAATATTACTCTTTATGGGACGCGGCTGGCTTGAGGTGGAGAAGATTGTTCTTCAGAATAAAGACAAGTGGAAAGCTTTTCTTCCTGTCTATACTCAACACCAGGGTGAAAAAAGTCGAATGATTATACTGATAATAATGTGTGATTTCTAATTTCAAGTTTGCTCTTTAAAAAAAACTTAAATTATCAACATTATAAAGACAAAAAGTAGCGAACGGGACACACTTTGGGAAAACCGTAAGGAAACATGATAGATGGAATCCAATGGGAAAGAGAGAGAAGGGAATGTTAGATCATCAATTATTCATTTACAGAGGCATCAGCCAGCCATGTCTAGGTGTTGTTTTACCCTAGAGGTAAAGTCCTAAAATCCTAAAAGATTCGGAGTAAAGATTTAGATTCAGACCTTAATGAGACAGTAAGAAACAGCAGAACATAGATGGAGACTTAGTCCAGGACAGAACTACACGGAGAGCTTTTGTTTGGGGCTTGCACTCCGGCACGGAGTAAAAAAAAAAGGATGATGATGATGATGATGATGATGATGATGATGATGATGATGATGATGATGATGATGATGATGAGGATGAGGCTGATGAGGATGAGGATGATGACGTGTCGTTTATATGGGCGGTCACTGCTGTGTGTTGTTAAGTAAAACACGCCAACCAATTTGAAAAGAGAGGCGCTGTACAGAGATGACAAGGAAAGGCGAGTTTGTGTTGTATCGCAAGGTTATGTATTACGTTCTGCTCTCGTAACTATTATCTAATTTACAAATAGTAATTTGGGTAGATGTACTTAATAGCAAAATCAACGCCTGTGAAAAGAGACGCCCTTGGAAAATGTTGACCCTTACGATAAGAGAGAAAGTGAGAGACAAGGCTACCAGGAAACAAGTTGGCTCAATTCCGTGCTTACAATACAAAGATAAACAACGAATTAAATGGTTTGGGCATCTGTCAAGGCTACCACCAGAAAGTGTAGCAACGAGAGTATACAACAACAACAAAATATCAGACAGAAACAGAGGGAGGGGCAGGCCCCGGAAAAGATTAATAAAGGGACTCAAAGAAACAACATAACAGTGCAACAGGTGATACAACAAAAAAGAAAATGTAGTTTGCTTCACCCCTCGACACTGCAAGAGGTAACAAAAGCCGGGGAAAAAACACAAAAGTAAAGTAGCTAAAGATACAGACGTATCTAAAATTCACAACCAAAATGAAAAGTAGTCCTTTACTCTTTTTTTTTTTTTTCTTTGAAATGTGCCTCGCGGAGTGGCCCACGGCAAAATATTCAGCAAATTGGTCATCAATTTATATCCGTAGCCAGTCCTGAAATATTTCTGAAATGACGGGGCGTCCATAACGCAAACCCTTTTTTAGCTCAGCTATGCTATGCACTGCTCTACAGGTCATCGCTAGGGTTCAAGGCCAAAGGGCAATGAATGAGCGGTCAGTGCAGTGGCCTGGCCATGATATATACGACCACCAGTCGAGGGCTTTTTACGAAAAGGCCGTAAGTCACAAAATAGTTACTTTTTAAAAATGTGGGGTGGAGGGGGGGCATGAAGCAATACCTTTCCTCCAATTAAAATAACTTTCCTTTTCAGAAGCAAATACACAGACGTTGACAGGTGGAATGTGGAAAATTGACGGATGTCCATTCATTCTGGGCCGGTTATTACAATATTAAATGCAACAGTGAGATTTTCTTATCGCCTCGTATTTGAATTTAGCAGGATTACGACGTGGCCCCATAACTCCCCCA
>NW_004797655.1:440398-445090 GCF_000002075.1 Aplysia californica
AGAGAGAGAGAGAGAGAGAGAGAGTTTGTGCACACGCGCGTTCGTTTTGATGAGAGTAAAAACGTTGTAACTTTAACACAGGAACTAGGGTTCACATCCTGACATTATTAGTCACTCATGTGTATAACATTTGTCTCATAATAGCATGCGTTTTCTGTGTAGTCATTAGTCAACTTTCAATGTACCATATTTTCATACGCAAACGTAAACCAGATCTCAATATAAAAAAATCAGATCTTTCAGAAGAGGAAAACAAGCGTTAGTAGAGAACTATTCCTAGTATCTTGGTCTTTCTGCTGAGATTGCGTATCCCTCTCACTTTCAGCCTGGGTTGTCAGAGTCGAAGCCTGCCTCCATAATGGCCCATGCTGTGTCGATGGAGGTGTAAAATCACCTAATAATAGATATCATTTGTATTGAAGAAATTCCCAAGCAAGCTCTATGTATTATTAATCCAGTAGACCTGAGAGAATTCAGAATCATCTCAACTTCCAGGGAAGCATACGATACAAAAAACTAACATTTTTATAGACGCTAAAACACTAACATACTGACAAGATCTTTCGCTATCTATGGCCTGGTACTCATTCCCCTGTGGGTAAAGTGAAGAATATTCGTGCAAAGTGCCTTTCCCAAGGACACAACGTAGGACCTGATGCTCGAACACGCGAACCCGCAACTTCACGATTACGAGTTCGGTAGCCTAATAATCACTAGACTATCGACGCCACATTTAAAAGCAAATAAAGAAAAGAATACGCCAATTACAATCACGTGGCTTGAGAGAATGTTACACTTCTATCCCTTGATAAAACATCACAATTAACCGAGAAAGACCGCTGTTTGGTTGTGAAGGACTCTTCTGGGGCTTATTTATCTGAAAAAGTAGATCACGCTAAGAAAATTATTACACAGATTATAGTCGATTGTCTTTAAAAGAAAAGAAAATCCATCAGAATGAAACATAATAGCACAGTAAAATTGTAAAAAGATAGCGTATTGTTGGCACCCACCGACAACTCACTCCCCAATTCCTTGGCCATACAAGTTAAACTATATCTGAGTCGTTGTGGTGAAACCAGTCGCTTGTTACAATAAAGAAACCGAAGAAACCGACATTTATTTTTGGCCTGCTAGGCGTTTTTATCGCTTTTGGCTCAGAGCATTTCTGAGTAGATCTCACTCATAAAACGTTTATCAGAGGCACAAAGAAATTAATGTAAACTTGCAGTTTCCAAGGACACTAATGCTTGGAAGTCACCAAATTTTGGCTGCTATTTGCTCACCTGTTATACCTCAGACTATAGGCGACTCCCCACCTCCTTCAATTGTACATTGTATCTCAAATTCTGTTCAAGATTGGCGTTTAAAAAGAAACCATGGGGGGCTCTCGTGGCCTAGAGGTTAAGGTGTTGGCCTCTCATTCAAAGGTCCCGGGATCGAATCCGGGTAGCGAACGAAACATTTTCTTCTCTAAAATTGTCTCCTTTCACCTCCTTTCCTGCTCTCAAACATTGTTCTGTTGTCTGCTTTCATTTCCACTTTCTAGCCCCACCCCCTCACCTCATTTGTCCCCTCCTCTGGGCTCCTGACTCTTTCTGCAGCCTTTCTACTGCTAGTCCTTGGCTCCTCCTTACTGCTGTCTTTCTGCCACCCCCTTGATCTTCTGGTAGGAAAGATCTACACCTAGCCTTCTCGGACAAGGGCAAAAAATCTCGGAGGAGTCGTGTGCAAGTTGCGCATGTTAAAGATCTCTTGGTGGTCTAAAATCGATAAGAGTAGGCTTCGGCCGCCACCCGGAAAATTCAAATTGTCCTACCAACTGAATATATTAGGTATGTCCCTCGAGCTCATATGACCTTATGCAGTTGCGAGCGCCGTAAGACACTTTACAAAACCAAAAACCAAAACAAAAGAAACCATCACAAGGCAAAAAAAGGCTTTAAGATTAAACCAGAAACTCTATATGCCCTAATATTGACGAGCGTCTGATTCCACCGCGTGGTGAAAATTAGACGTTTTTTTCTATATCAGAGTTCTGACCTGTCTGATCTTATCCCCTGCGACGGAGCTGTGACAGCTTTCCCTCTTGGGATCCGAGTCTCCACAGACCTGAACTGTCACAATGATGTGTCCACGCTGTGACGTAACGCACTCAATGCGAACACCTCGAGAGTATAGTCCCACAAATTCGAATTCAAAAGGAAAATATAGGTCACCGAGAAAAAAAAGTAACCGTCAGAACAGTAAATGTTAGACCTGTTATGTCTCAGATCAATTTGTATTTTTTCTTCTGAACTAAAGGTACCACAATTCCACAGTTTAGCTGTGAGAGTATGTGGAATCAGGCGCCCGTCAAATTTCAGGAAACAAAGAAATCAGTATGTTCCCGCCGGTTGGATGATTTTTATCCATTTTTTGTTGCACAGAAACTTTCTCTATCCATTAAAGAATAGATTGTAGCGTGAATTGTGTTTAAAAAATGTTATTTATAGGCGTCCACTTGACACTAACATTATTATCTGAGACATAAGTCAAAATGGAACGTTCAGTTCTTATGACGTAATCATTCTCTCTTGAACTAGGCACGAAACAATTCCATGCATATGTAAGGATATTTTACAGAGAAAAGAAAAAGGAGCACTAGAATTGACTCTTTAATTGTCTGTGTCTCTCAACTAGGACGTTCAGAAGAAAAGAAATCAAACATTGACACGACTTGCGAGTGAAATCATGATCAAATAAGATCCACAATTCTCTCTCATTCAATAAGGTTACTACAAACGAAATGACTTGCTTTGATCTCTTCCGTGGAGATGTCAGTTCACACGGCCAGTTTAATGCTATCATTCAGACGATTTGACAGCTGATTTTAGACAAAAGAGACTCTTTGTATCGTAACGCATTTCTTGACAGTTTTATATTTCAAAAAGGATATCGGTGAATCTAAAAACTACATAATGAAAAGTTTTAATGGATAAGACATAGTATTATTTTATTTCAGCACGGTAGCCTAAATAGACGAAACCGCGCTGTCAGTGGCTGGCCTGCTCTTGATTCATCATCGTGTCCCAGATCTGTGACAGACGTCGGCGATCGTGGTTTTAGATTCAATCCTTTGCTCTTCAAAAACTTGCATTGTTCTGATCTCTCCCCGTCACCCATCTGTTTAGGCTCTCCAAGTGGGTTCCTCTGGGCCTGCCCGTGTCTATATTGCCTTCAATTTTCCCAGCAGCGAGAATTAGATGTTCAAGGCCTTTATGTGTATTCAAGTGTCCAAGAAAATGTATTAGTCTTTTCCTGGTTGATTTTCAGAGTGATCTGCATACATAGTTTATACCATCATTACATGGAGCGATGAAAATTTTAAATTGAAACACCAATAACCAGGATGAAATCCCTGATGTTGTATTATGAAAACTGTGGTTAGTTTAATTGACTGTGCTCTCTGAATTTAATATGGACGTTGTTTGTACCACAAGTCCCTGCCAACACTAGAAATATTAATCGGTCTTGTCGAATGGCTGTGAAGTATGACGTCAGTTGGTATTGAGGAGAGATGATTGTGCAAAAATTGCCTCATATGCATACTCCCAACAGTACGATAAGTGTACATTTTCCTGGCAGGACCGAAAGGAGGACAATGAAGAAACATGATCAAAGCAAAGTAAAGACAGAGTTTTTCTATTATCAATTGCATAAATCACAAAAATTAAAAAAACAGCAGCAGCAGCAGCAGCAGCAACAATAGCATTGCCCCTTGACCAACACAACTACCACGACCCCCATCACCAAACCCAGCAAAAACAAGACAAAAAACGGCAAATTTCTACGTCAATACCATCACAACCTTGAAAAAGACGTTGCTGTTTTATTAACATTTTTAACTCTTACAAGTCGTAAGCAAAGTTTGATTTGAAATAAGTGAACATTAACATTTCAACAGGAAAAATATAGATTCCTAGCGACAAGCATGCACTACCCTTCAAAATGTTCTGAAAAGGTAAAAGATTTGATGTATTAGGATAAAAATGTTATGGTACAGATATTTCTGATGTATAAGAACAAGACAAAAATACAATAAGGCGTCATCGTGTCAAAAGACGTGCCAACTTCAAAGAGTTAAAATATGCCCATCCACAAACAGTCCATGAACTTTGGCTTGCTGTTCTGTCAGTAAAGTGTGCTAGGTTTTATTTTAATATTGTTTTAAATGGCGGCATTTTTAAGCCCACAACGTCACAATTTAGATCATTTAAAAGTCGGGCTTCCGACTATACGTGTCAGGGCAAAGTCGGGCAGAAAAGGAAACAATACCTCAACAGAACGACTGAAACACTCGATAAAAATGTTCTCCCCACTCGGAAAGCGAACTTCGATCTCCTACGTGCGACAGAGAAGTTCCTAACGTCTACACCACAGACGCCGGTCTGCTAGAGTTGTTCACTTCAGTCGTGTTTACCACTTCCCTCCTCCTCGTAATCATCAGCATCACTTGTGCCGGAAAGAGACAACAAAATATTCCACGTGGCCACTCCTTAAGCTACTGCTAAGATCGTCATCATGATCACAATCATAATCACCATCAAAATTATCATCCTTTTCATCATCATCATTAGTAATGCTGTATCATCCTTTCCATCATCATCATCATCATCATCATCATCATCATCATCATCATCATCATCATCA
>NW_004797655.1:449399-450887 GCF_000002075.1 Aplysia californica
TGTGAATGTGTGTGCACGTGCGTATGTGTGTGTGTGAAGGTGATTGTACACGTATATAATTATAATATGTATGTGTGTGTGCATGTGTTTGTGTGTGTGTGTGCGCGCGCGCGTGTGTGTGTATGCATTTGATTAAGTGTATCGTGTCCCTCACCTACAAGGAAGCCCATCATCCAGGGAGCCAAGGACAGCGTCCAGGTACCAGGGAGAGGCGGGTTTGGCGTGGTCAAGCTTTCTAATGACGCACTGACCAACACGGCGCCGAGTTCCCGCCGCTCCACACAGCGTACACAGGCCCCATTCCTGAAGGAACAAAATATTTCTCTCGTACTTTGTTTGTTTGTACGTTTTGTTTGTTTGTTTTTGTTTGTGTGTTTGTTTGTTTGCTTGCTTGTGTGCTTGTTTCTTTATTTGTGTGTTTGTTTGCTTGTGTGTCTGCTTGTTTTTTTGCCTGTTTGTTTTTAATTTAGTTAGTTTATTTTGAAACAAATTTGTTTGTTAAGTTTAATAACATTATTAGAACATTATTAGGCGCTTTGCCATCGCACGCAGGAGACCCGCGTTCGATTCCTGGGTGGTAAAAATCTTTATCTAGTATCTTCGGCTTTGTGATAGGATGTTGTATTCCTCTCTGCCACCCGTCATGGCCCTGACAGGCAGGATCAAAACCCGCCTCCTAAATGATTTAAACTGTGTCGATTGAGACGTAAATCTCTACCTATATTTAAAAAATATATTGCGGTCAGACATGTCAAGAGGAGCAGTAAAGGTGATGACAAAATAATAAACAAGGTGTAGACTTTGTGAGCAACAGCTGTTACAGTTTAGAGCATCAGAAATTTCTAGTAATACTAAAGCGTGCACCCGTTAACCTCTTTCTAAAGACCAACTATTCCAACATGACTAACTGTTACAGCTTACTCTTGTCTGCACCACCGATCGTTTCAGCGCACAAATTGTCGTAGGTGGAGAGCGGGGAAATAATTAATTTAACATCTCACACTTGACCAGATCAAAACAAGTCAAAGGTCATCCATGATTGGACATCTGCAGGTCCCTTGAGATAGGACACACAGTCAAGTGCTTCTCTAAAAGGTCTCTCGGCGGGTGAGGCGGGGGCGAGAAAAGGCCGGGGGTGGGGAGAGCGGCATTTAAGTCGGGGAATCTTGCAAATCTTGGAAGCGAAAAATGGCGTAGAGCGTCAAACAGCCACAAAGTAATGATCGCTCACGTTCTTCTCCTAATGCAAACAGCGTCGGCTTTGACAGGCACTTTGCAATTTTGCCTTGAACTTGGTGGAAAGGTCATAGAACGGCCAATGTATACGTCACATGAAATTTTATACAAATGGCATGCATCTTTGGAGGCTGATAATCTATCATTGTCTCTGTTCCACTCTAACACGTCTTAGTCGTCCATTTACTGTTAGCTGTTTCAAGTCTCGAACGGCGAAGGGTGTTTTATTGATTATTTATTTTTTTAGCGTGT
>NW_004797655.1:452275-453857 GCF_000002075.1 Aplysia californica
GAGACATTTCCCAACGAGAGTTGAGCCCGACTTCTCTGCGGGTGATCCACAACCGAGAAAGTCCGTCGGAAAAGGGAGTAGAGGGATAAGTTCCCTGAACTCAAAATCTGTTCATTCA
The DNA here is from genome assembly GCF_000002075.1 of Aplysia californica. NCBI lineage: Eukaryota > Metazoa > Mollusca > Gastropoda > Aplysiida > Aplysiidae > Aplysia > Aplysia californica. Next base: position 452,394 of record NW_004797655.1, read on the forward strand.
TACCATCATGTTACTCACGCTTTTTTTAGTTTTAGTAGATGTTTTACGGCGCTCGCAACTGCATAAGGTCATATGAGCGCCAAGGGGTGGATGTCAACAGGGAGGAGTCCTTACAGGGAATCAGTCTTACTCTGCTCACCTCTCTAGCTTCTACAGCACAAAGTCTGCTTCGATTATCAAGGCACCCCAGAAATAGCGGGTCACAAGAGTGTGACAAACATACAAAAGAAGTAGAGGGAAAATGACAGTAGTAAGGATTAGGAAAGAAAAAGAGGCAGTTCCCTGTTGCAGGTCAGGCACAGTTATGAGCGTGACATTGATGAATCAGCCCTTTAACAATTACAATTCTTCTGTGCTTAAGAACTCGAAATGTTAATGAACCCCCCTTTGGGAATGGCCTTAAGACACTTCAGTCTGCAGCACCACCCCGGGGGATACTCACGCTTTATTAATTGACAATAAAGTACACCGCACGCCAGTTCAGCTGGCTATCAGCATTACTCGGTTATTTACAGACATAACAAACATACACCAAACTTGAACAATTTGATGTTCTCATTAATAATATTGTGATAAATACTGTTTGGATCACTCGTTTCTACTCAGTTTATTGTTTATTTTATGAAGAATGATTAATGGGAAAATGAGTTATAGAGAAGTACGTGACACCGGGAAATTGGATGTCAAATGACTGCCAACAAAGTTGAGCAAACTCAAAACTATGGCACTCTCGCCATCGTTCTTACTCGCCGTCCACACAAAAAGACACCTTCACATTGGGCTGTGCCCATTCCACTTTGCTATTCAACATTCTCGATATCTATTCGAAACTTGGCAAAGTCATTCGAATACCATGTGGTTTTTACGGACAATGAGTTATAGTCTCCTTTTTCTAAACCTGCCTTAATATTTAAAAGCATAATATAATTTTGTCTAAAATCTTTGAGGAAAATACAGAAATACTTTATACTTGATGATAGTGAGACAGATTGATTAATGAATAGCGCTCTAAAGAGTGAATAAAAAGCCGCGAATGTAGCTGATGGATTTACTTATTATACAATAGAAATATAAGAAAACACTCGCACTGGTATTCGAACAGTGCAAACAGCGACTTCGAAGCTCCACTGGAATTTCGTTTCCTCAAACTCGCACAGTTTTAATTCACACGTTTGACATCACTGGCAATCTGTCAAGCCCCATTAGATGGTAACCTCTTTCGTATTAATGAAGAAGCCCTACCACCTAATAGTGACGGACTTTGTAAAGCTGCTCTTGCACTGTTCAAATTTTCCTGACTGAAATGAAGAATCATTATAAAGTAGTAGTGAATGGCGTGTGTGAGTGTGTTTGTGTGTGTGTGTGTGTGTGTGTGTGTGTGTGTGTGAGTTTAAGTTAGTGAGGTTTTGTTTCTTGTATTGTGTGAGTGTGTGTGTGTGTGTGTGTGTCTTTGTGATAGGATGT
>NW_004797655.1:454238-455557 GCF_000002075.1 Aplysia californica
AGAGGGGGGGGGATGGGGGTGAGGATTTATCTTCGAATTTCTTTCATTCTAAATTGAAAGGCAAATTACATTGACAGACAGATGCAATTGGTAGTGGCTATTTTTAACAGCAAAATACAAATGATGGACTTATTCTTATCACGTGCTCTTTTTTGTTTTGTTGTTTTTGTTTGTATTGTGAGGGGGGTTTTTTTTGGTTTGGTTTTTTGCTTCTTATAATTGATTGGGGTAAATGGTATAGTAACACTCCCAGGAGGAAAGATATCGCAAGATTGTCGATGATATAGGAAAAAAATAGGATAACGAAATGAAAGTAGACTGAAGACTAAGATTCAGACTAAAGGAGCTGGATTACATCTCAACAGAGGCGGAGACTAAAACCGATGTCGAAAATAATATTCTTGGCGGTACATACTCCCATATTTGCTGAGACAGCCTGATGATGATGATGATGATGATGATGATGATGATGATGATGATGATGATGATGATGATGATGATATGTGCCATCTTATCCTTGCCAAAGAAGACCTGGCGCCACAGCTCGTGCTCAAATAGAACAACTAACCGTTAACACAATAGTAAAAGTAGGTGTACGGAGTGGTCAACGCCCTATCAACACTCTTCCGCACATCACCTCTTCCTCCAATAGGACAAAGCCAAATTGGTTGAGTGGCTTGAAAACTCCACAAAACAACCCGAGTTCATTAACACCAAAAGTGGGATTCGAACCAGGGCCCTCTGCTCTGTAGTCCAACATGATACCAACTGAGTTAGAGGTGGTACTTCAACACTACAAATCCTTTCTCATCGATACGTGTGCTCAGGAAAAGTACCACATAATATGGTTGAAAATGACGTAAAATGGGTGGAAAAGTTAGAAGTTACGCAATCCGCATTAATGAAAAGCGTCTATTATATTAGGTGGGAAAGTTACAAGTTACGCAATCCGCATTAAACACGATGGACATGTTAATTAATGAACAGCAAAATACTGCAAACAGTACACATTTGTTCATACCTCTCTTTAGAACTGAAAACAGTGCAGAAAAGGCAAAATTGTGATAAATAAACGAGTCTCTAATTCAAATAGTTTACGCCTCTAAAGAATCAATTATTTTGAACATCGAGAAAGTGGGCTGCGTCAACCCTGCCTGTCAGAAGTGTCCTAGTTTGAGTGTGCTGAATTTGCAACCCCGGCAGCATGGCAGGTATACTCGATAAATTATTATAAACGCGCGCCCACGCAATGATCGAACTAAATCTACTCACATCTCTCTCTCTCTCTCTCTCTCTCTCTCTCTCTCTCTCTCTCTCTA
>NW_004797655.1:456629-458119 GCF_000002075.1 Aplysia californica
AGAAGAAGAAGAAGAAGAAGAAGAAGAAGAAGAAGAAGAAGAAGAAGAAGGAAGAAGAAGAAGGGGGTTGGGGCTCTCGTTGACTTGGTTTTAGGGTGTTGCCCTCTCATTCAGTGGGTCCCGGGTTTGAATCCGGATTGCAACGAAACTTTTTATTCTCTAAAAATATTTTCCTTTCTCTAACAATGATCTGAGGTTTGCTTTCGTCTTCACTTTCTGCCCCCACCCCCACAGTTCCTTTGCCCCCTCCTCTGGGCTCCTGACTCTTTGTGCAGCATTCATACTGCCACTTCTTGCTCTTTCTTACTGCTGTCTTTCAGCAACACTCCTGTTCTTATTGTAGGTGAGATATAACACCTAGCCTTCTCGGATAAAGGCGAACATTCTCAGAGGTCCCGTAAGCAAGTTGCGCATGTTGAAGAACCCTTTTTGATCCAAAATCGATAAGAGTACTACCAACTGAAAATGTTTGATAAGTCCCGCGGGCTCATATGGCCTTATGCAGTTGCGAGCGCCGTAAAACACTTACCCTAAAAAAAAGTTCACTCGTAAATGTGCCGCGGCACGGTGGAATCACGAGCTGATCATTTTCGAGGCACATTTTGGAGTTTTTGATATTATCATGTTCATCTGCCTTGCTTTACAGGAAAAAATACCCATATATCCTGAACAGAAGTTGTTATTTTTTAGGAGGTGTCGCCTGGTGTCAAGGGTAAAATAAGCGATAAAATGGCCGCTAAAAGTTGCTGACTTCCAAAGCTTTAGTCTCCTTAGAAGCTTCAAATTTACATTTTTTATGCCTTTGGTCAACGTTCTTCATTCAGTAAAATTCATACAGAGATGTGTTTTTAAAAAGGTGTTGTGAGAAGAAAAAAGATCTATGAAAAGTGCGCAATGAACGAGAATATGTCAGTTCTCTGATTTCAGTATTTTAACGAAAGCCTGGTTTCACTACGATGTCCCACAAAATGTTTATGAGCTATAACACCCTACTTCGACAAAGAAAGGTCGCCTAAGATTGTTGATTACCTATTTCCGAAAAAAGCAAGCTGAGAGGATGGAATACCATGACAACTTCAAAAGCAAAAAAACAAAACAACCCAAAGTAATAGCATGAAGTCAGATTTGCGACTCCAAAAGTCCCGTGAATCCCTCCCCACCTCACCCTCAAATTCCCAATCCCCAAAAACCTAAACTGCAGTCATGAATAATACCTTGCAGCATACCTGCTAAAACAATTTCAATGTCCACAGTGTTTAATGTCACCAATTATAACAGTACTCTATAAATATTTCTTTGCAATTAATGTTCCAAGAGTTTGCATTTTTATAGAGCTGTGCAGCACGTTACTTCCCCGGGATTCCCTTTGTTTAAACATTATCGCCAAATAAGGTTTCTCAGATCACGGTAACGGAGGTAAATGCTGCATCCATCAGCTTCTTTTTAAGTACTCCTGCCATTCTTTGGGTGCTCAGCGCGCGCGCGCATGT
>NW_004797655.1:459266-462969 GCF_000002075.1 Aplysia californica
AAGAAGAAGAAGAAGGAGAAGGAGAAGAAGATAATAATAATAATAATAATAATAATAACGCAACTTGTATTTGCAGACCACAAAATTTCCTATACCATTCCACACTATAACACACCACGACATTCCTACTCACCTCAAAGAGTCGGACGACATTCTTCTCACTCAGACGTCCTTTAAAAGGCAACTTGCCAGAGGTCATATCTCTACAGAAGTAGGTGCCCGTGTCTTTGACCTCTGCTGACCTCAGTACTAGAGTATGGCTGTCAGTGACGTAGACCCTGTTCAAGGACTGGTCATCATGGGTGTCCAAATCAACTTCACGAGCCTGGGGGTGTTAAGGAAGTCATTATTTTTCCGGACCGGCAGGGCAGGTCAGATTTCAAAATGGCCAGTAATTAATTTTTCTTGGGTGCTTTCTATGCGTCTAAAAGTCACCTAAGGGGTGGTCATCTTGGTTTTGAGCAATTTTAAGGGACGAGTACCAATTGGCCCTCTTTGCAAAAATTGTAAAATTTGTTATGTTGATGTTTAACATGCATTTGACTTCCACAACCTCCAACTGACCCTGGACATTCTCTAAGCCCAACATAATAATGTGTATCACGACGCGGTGGAACCAGGCGCTGGTCAATTTTTGGCTACAAGGGGTTATTTGGTTACAGACTTACGTGTTCATCTGCCTTGCTTTTTGATGAAAAAACAATCCCATCTATCTTGAATAAAAGTCACGATATATGCTGTTTAAAGGGGCAGGGGTCGCCTGATGTAAAAAGTAAAATGTAATTTGCTTGAAAGGGCCGCCAAAGCTTGGTGACTTCGAAAGCTTGAGTATCTTAGAAAACTACAAATTTACATTTTTGTGCGTTTGAATGACATTTTTTCTGTGAAACATACTCTGAAATGTGTTCTTAAATGGACATAAGAAGTGTTGAGCTCAAAACAAACAAAATCGACAAAGATTGCTCCATTCTATAATGGTCCATATAAAAAATTATCCGACGGGTCGTGGTTAGCCTAACCTAGATTTAGACATTCATATCTGCCACAAACTGACCCGCATTAAGGCTTGCAGCAGCTATTTTGGCCACCTTAAGGAATCCTGTAAAGTAGTCATGCGTATCAGTGCTGGTCTGCGTGATTTTGTTTACTTGCGTGGTCCCTAAAGTGCTGGTATTCTCTTAAATAATTCAGCAAACTAGTAGCCTGACCCCATTACACAGTCGATCAGGGCCTTTCACGCCAAACGAGGGAGGTACAAAGACAAGAGTAGGTATTAAATATTAATCTATGGATTTTCCAGTCTTGAAAAAAGATACCACGAAATAATTTACGTAATGTATTCATCGTGCAATGGGAAGACTTGCGTATCATTAGACAGGGTCCCAATCTACCTGCGTTGTGTTGGTGGGATTGTCAAGCGGTTACGACAACCTCAGCTTACAACGCCCTTGGCATTGGTGAATAAAAAATCTGGAACAAGCTCAGGTCCTCGGCGTGCAAGACCGTACCTGGGAGTCAATTTTTGTCAGGCACTAATTAAGTTGTCAGTATAATGAATAATTGAAACCATCTTCGAACTTGGCTCGTGAGGGGGCACGTGAGAAAGCAGTAGCCAAAATCTGGACTACAGAAAAGCAACATGCTGGTAGTTCTACAAAGGCAGTTCTGCTTGACAAATGACAATTATAGTCCATTGTCCTGCAGAACTGCCTTTGTAGAACTACCACTGATTTCAAAAGGTGAAAGAGAATTGGGTTTGAGTTTCAGTAAAGAGAAGCACAAGTACATTGTCACAACAACAGTCATATAGTGCAGGGAAGATGCAAGAAAGATTGACAGAAACCACAGAGGGGAAAAACAGAAGTAGTTTTGTTTTTGTTTTCTGTTTTGTTTTGTTTGGGATTTTTTTTTGGGGGGGATAGGTGAAAGTATGAAGGTATACCTTTCACAAGTGTAATGATAATGCTTTAAAAAATGAAACTCCACCTCTGTAGCAGTTGAATGATATTGGGAGATTTTTTAAAAAGGTGGCGGAGAAAGACAGAAAACGAAATTATTTTTTGGGACAAATAGATAGAAAGAAATAAGAAACAAACGAGTGTGAGCTGTGTTTGTATAATTCCGAATAATATTAAATAAAATATCAAATTCAAAAGAGATTTTAAAAATCTTCATTGTCTTTAAAATGTATTTGCATTCGTTTTCACAGCACATTGGCTGGGGGTTTGGAGGTTGAAAAAATATGTATGTTTCAACACGATGCGGAGACCGTATCACCCTTTCCAAACATGCATTTTTTTCTATCCGGAAGAAATGCGGAATGAGAAAAGAGGGATAAGTATGAAAAAAGCAGTAGGCGTATGGGTTGTGGGAGGAACAGAAATCGATTATTCGAAGTGTATTATTTCGAAACTCTTTTCGCTCGAACTTTATTTACAAGTAATATATCTATACAACAGTAACAAAAGGACTACACACACTCACACACACACACACACACACACACACACACACACACACACACACACACACACACACACACACACACACACACACACACACACAGCGAGAAGGACATCACCAGGCGGCCATAATGTCATTCGAGTCACCCGGGAATGTTGATTCTAAAAATAGAAAAAAACAACTAAACAATAAATGGGTAACAGAGAAAGATCAGGGAAACGTAGCTTTTTAAAGAGCATTCGAGCAAAGGAATGAATGGAGAACCACGATCGCCGATGTCTGTCGCAGACCTGACACTGGATGAATTATTACCCAAACCAAATTTGGACAAATCGGTTTCAGCGCAATCCGACGAGGAATCAGAACGCAGTGCTCGCTCTACCTATATACCTGAAGGTGTCATCTCTGACTCAAAAGTTGACCTGTAATGACCCTCCATCTTTCACGGTCGCGAACTGCCGTTGTACATTCTGCCATATCCAGGCAATTTCATTTTCTTATGTTGTCCGTCCATGTTATTCTGTGTCTTCCTCTTTCTCTCCTGCCCCACATCTTTCCTTCAAGCACCTCTTTCACAATGGTCTCGTGTCTTTTTAAATGGCCATAGTATTGTATTTTTCTACATAAAAAAATTATTTTGCTCAGCAAGGTCTGTCTTGTGTGTAGAATCTGACGCACCTCTTCAGTGCTTGCTTTACGCCCACTCTAAATAACTGCAAAATGATTATTCGGACTCGAGTCCGATTAAACAAAAATTATATTCGGAGTCTGCCAGCATTTATGAAAAAATGTTCAATTATATTGATAACAATTGAGGCGTGAGCTTTAATATCCAGTGACTAGATCTATCTAACCTGGGCCTCCCTGCCACAGGAAAGAAATAAAACATTTTTTTTCGGTCCGAACAGAAAAGACCCATATTCATGTTCGAGTTCGAATAGATTTTTTTTTAAATATCTAATTTGGGGTGCCCACTACGGCTGGATCGGTCGCCTGAAACTGAAAACAAACACGTATGTTTTTAATAGGGGATGCCCACTTACGCGATCGGGTCGGGTCGGGTCTGGTCGGGCCTATCGGGTCGGGGTTTCAGTGCACACTACAGCCCCGCCGCGATTGTACTCGACGACCTGGAAGTTAAAGTAGAGAAACCTTTAACCTACATGCGACTACACAGAGGGCGTAAACCCGGGCTACAATTGGCTGGACCTTTGACCCATGAATACATAAAAATATGCCT
>NW_004797655.1:463069-468213 GCF_000002075.1 Aplysia californica
CATAAACACGCGCACACATAAACACACACACACATACGCAGACACACAGAAACACACACACACACACACACACACACACAGAGAGAGAGAGAGAGAGAGAGAGAGAGAGAGAGAGAGAGAGAGAGAGACACACACACACACACACACACACACACACACACACACACACATAGAGACACACACCTCTTCTTGCCCACCCATCAAAAGACAACTCAGTGAAAATACTTGAAATTCTTTGTAAAGCTGCTGCATTCGCTAACGCTTTGACCAAGTAGTACGCAATTCATTGGGAATAAACAGAGAAAATCTCTCATGAACCTTGAACCTAAGCGTTGTACGTCAACTGCAGGATGGAGCCCTTCAACAATGTCATTTACTCTGTTCTGTCGGCTGTTTTTCTGTTTAGTTTTAGTACAAGTTACACGGCACTTGCAATCAAATAAGGTCATATGAGTGCCGAAGAATAGATGGCTTACAAGATAGTAACAAAAAGGGAACTGCTGCTTTTTCTTTGCTCATCCTCATTATCGTCATATCCTCTACTTCTTTTGTATGTTGTCACTCTCTTGTAAACTGCTATTCCCGGGCTGCCTTGATAGTCGAAGCAGACTTTGTGCTGCTGAAACTAGACAGGTGAGCAGAGTAAGCCTGATTCCCCGTTTGAACTTCACTGTTGACATCTACCCCATGGCGCTCATATGACGTTATGCAGTTGCGAGCACCGTAAAACCCTACTAAAACTAAACTGAAACACAAAAATGATGGAGGGGAAAAAGGACGATAGATGTTTGATAGAAAAGAAAAGGCAAACCACAACAGAGTCGGCTGTTCTCTCCGTATCTGTATTGTACGTGTCTGCTTTCTGACGTCAACTTGCCACACGATGTATGGTCTACCTTTTCACCGATTTCCTGTTATTAGTCTCCTTTCAGTTCATCATTATGCCTATCTGTTATCTTTCATTCTATCTATATGATCTGCCCATTTCCGTCTTTGTTGGAGCATAAATTTGGGGAAATCTACCACTCAAGTTTACTTTCGTATTCATGGGCGTATTGTTTGATCCTCTATTCTTATACCTAGCATCTTCCTTTCCCCTGTTCTCTGCGTTCTGTGTTTTCCTTAGTTACTTTATTATGATATCCCTTGTAGTTGTCCAGGTTTATAATCCATTTTATTTTCCGGGAACAAGGCACTCATTGAAAACTATGTAGCTGATGTTCCATCTTTCTTTATCAGCTTTACCGGCTTCACACCTACCCTGTAGGTTTTATTTGCAGCGTTATAATGGAGATTTCTCCAAGATCGAATGTGGCACCCAGTTTGTATCACCTCTGTGGCCTTGGGCAAGAAGTCCTTTTTGAATTTTCTCTTCATAGTGCACTGTTGGGTGATGGTCTATTGTCGGCGTGTACTGTGTTAACCAGTCGAGTCATGTCCGAAGTTGTGTCCTTGGGAAAGACACTTCACACAAATTTCCCAATTGACTCCGTCATTTCGGAGACAGACGTTAAACTAGGAGGCCCCGCCCATTAAATGACCTAATGGTGTTGATAGGGGCGTTAAACCCATACCATTTCACCATTTTTTAGGATTCTGAAATTAAAGCAAGAAATAGGTGAACACTATTGGAAGAAAAGAGACCCCATCTTTTACTGGCCCAGAACAAACTTTGTAGGAACTGGTCCAAAAGGAATTCTCCCAAAACATCAGTCTCTCTATAGTTGAGTGCCCGTAAAAATTTACCACCAACCCCCCCCCCCCCCTATTTTTTAAAAAATTTCATTTTATTCCAAATAAAAGTCAAATGGGGCGCTCAACAGTGAACTAGATTTACGTACGACTGCACAGTCTAATAAAATTCTAGTCTACGACATAACATAAAAAAACACATGGAGGCGAATGCTGACCTTGCTACCATGGTTACCGCTCTTTTAATAACAAAAAAAATCATCTCAAACTACGGGGGGTTCATCAGCAGATTGCCTCACCGCCCTGTTCAACCAGCCAAATTTCTCCTGGAATCGAAGGTTCCCCGGAGTGAGTGTTTACTTTCTGTGGCCCACATTTTCACTTCTACATCGCAGTTATCTCTTTGCTAAATGCTAGAAATTTTCATTTGAAATACCATAGGTGCTCCAGCATTTGAACTGATATATTATGTGCTCCATTAGCTCAGTTGGTATCATGCTGGAGCACGGAACGGATGGCCTTGGTTCAAATCTCAGACACGGCATTCTTGAATTTGGGTCGTTTTTTCTAGCTTTCAAGACTCTCAGCCCATTTGGCTAGGTCCTGTTGGAGACAGACGTTAAACTCGGAGGTTCCATCGTTTGAAATAACTCAATAGTGTTGATAGGGACGTTAATCCTGGACACTTACTTTACTTGATTTGTTATTGGTCTTAAAGAATATATTTCGGCCTGCAAAAACTTGAAGCTATAACTCATTTCGTCTCTTTGTTTCGTGCTAAAAAATGACCTTGCTTGAATGTACACTTTTTATAATCGTTTACATTACAGAGATCTTTGGGTTTCAACAGCAATTGCGATTCCGAACTGGCGATCAGATTTTTCTCCTCCCTGCAAATATATTCCGTACTTGTGAACCTCCGAAAGAAATGTGTCTAAGAACATTTTTCAACGGCTGTATGTCTTCGAATCTATAACAGAACTGATATTCAGGTCAGAAATTTTGCGCATTCCAGAAAGGTCACAAGAATTCACCGTTTCGAATAAATCGTTTAACGTGCAGATTTAAAGTCATGGAAATCTTGAGATCAGTCAAAATAATTAATAAGAATATAATATGCTAAAAATGAAGAAGAAAAAAGGAAGGCAATACAAAAGACAGGTTTTAAAATGCTTTGTTTATTTGCTTGTTTCTGTTTGTTGGTTGTTGTTATTTGTTTGTTTATTTCTTGTTGCTGGGGGGTTGTTGTTGGGTTTTGTTTGTTTGTTTGGGGTTTTTGGGGGGTTTTTATTGCAAGAAACTGTGAGAGGGTGAATGTGAACAGTCGAAAACAGGACTTTCGCCAGGTCTGTCATTGAATAGGGTGGCAGCCTCGTTCGTAAACCATAGAAATCCAGTTTCCGTGTATTGCAGTTAATAGTTTGATTTTATCGAGTATAATATTCACTTTTCTACTAGAATATTTCATCCCACTGAGCTCGTGTTGAAACATGAAAACACATGTCGGTTTATGAGACACGGCTCACCTTGTACATTTTGGTGAACCGACTGTGGTAAAGTTTGAACCACAGCATGGACTGTTTGTGCTCGTCCTCCTCTTCCTCTGTCTCTGGGAGACCTGAACCAAGAGAGAAAGGGTACCGGATTAATGCCCCTATCATCAGTAGTAGGTCTTTTAAGAGATGAAACCTACCTAGGAAACTAACGTCCGTCTCCAATACGGCCGGACCTGTACCAGTGAAAAAGTGAAGAGAGAGATAGGTTTGTAGTTTAGTTTAGTTTAGTTTAGTTTTAGTGTAGTTTAGTGTAGTTTAGTTTAGTTTAGTTTAGTTTAGTTTAGTTTAGTTTAGTTTAGTTTAGTTTAATTTAGTTTAGTTTAGTTTATTTTAGTTTAGTTTAGTTTAGTTTAGTTTTGTTTAGTTTTGTTTAGTTTTGTTTTGTTTAGTTCGCAGCTAAATAATATGGTCATATGAGCGAACAAGTTTGGTTGTTTTCACGACAATTCACAGCACAGTTTGGTTTTATTCAATAGTTAGATTGCATATCTTATGGTTAACATTTAGTATTGAAAACGGCAATTTACCTTTGTAAAAGAACAATTATTTACATTTTTAATAAAGTCCATTGGCAATGGTAAGATCGAGAATTTTGTTGGGATCAACGACAGAGAACCAATTCTTTAGATTTGTACATTTAAGATAATTTGCTTCGGGTCTCTCCACAGTCTGATCATTCTATTAGTATTTGTCGTAAAGTAAAATCCGTATCGCAGCCGAAACAAAAGGGCTGTCATCTCCCAGCAGGAGGTATGTATGTGTTTGGGAGACAAGTCCAATACGTAATCTAGTCAAAACAACTTCGTCTCTTCTGGAGAGGCCTGGAGGTTTCCGTGGGTCCAAATTCGGCCATAACACTTCGGAGTTTGGTGTTCAATCATAATGTTCCCTCCACAGACTGGAGGTGTAGCATTTGACCTTATCTTTAAAGTCTGATATATGTCTGTGGAATGGTGTTCTCCGCTGATCCCAATAGAAGGGACCTAATCTGGGGCGCTCCGGTTAGTTCAGTTAGTATAATACTGGACTTAAAGCGGAATGCTTTCCACTCATTTAGGTCTATCTCAGCCGTATATGAAATGGACGTTAAGTTCTGAGGTGTTCTTGTATAATCTTACAGGATTGATAGGGCCTTTAAAACATACAACTATTTTACAATAAGCTGTGTGGAAACATAATAAAAACTTGGAGAGATTTAACCGCCTTCCTCCTTTTTAAAGGGAGAAAGGAAAAGAGAAAGAAAAGATCCACACACATCTCCAATTCCTTGCAATTTTTAAAAATTTAGGTACTTAGCATCCCTATCAACTCAGTTAAGATCTTTTAGGGGACGAGCTACCGATCTTGCCTATTCGGGCCAAACCGTGCTGAAAGGGGTCACAACATCCCATTCAGCGGAAAGACCTCGCTATGCGATAACAAATATCTCTCCATTTGAGATCCAAACTCGGGCCTCCCGCGTGCGACAGTGTTTAAAAGCAAGAAAAAAATACATAACGCAGGTACAGACGTCTCTATTTCCTGGCAAAGTCTAAACACCATCATTATAACCACGCACAACATGATACCCTACAACCAGCCGTGTTTTTTAAAAACCGTTTTCGTTCCGTATTACGATAAATATTTATAACCATCTGTACGTCAGATTCCCATCCACCCAGTGCAAATACCTTATTGAGTACGCCCACAGACGCAAATAAAAACGCTCGTTTGACTTGAGCTGCACGTGCAGGGATCAAGACAATAATGGGAACAGTTTGGTAGAATTACCTTGATGTGGGGGATTTGTTTGTTTGAACGGACATTACACGTGCCGAAGCTACTCTCGATCGACACGCCGAACGCGGAACCTGTCAGTTGTAGATCCCAATCCTCCTCTGCATTGAATCCCCTCCC
>NW_004797655.1:468313-469824 GCF_000002075.1 Aplysia californica
ACCCCAATCCTTTTCAAAAGGAAAATACTGTTTTTAAGAGTGCACCCCAAACAATAGGTCAACGACAAAAGGGCACTGTTCATTATAGTATCATGAATATCGTCGTATGTCGTCCTATGTTTCAACATTTTACAAAAAGAAGCTGTAGATATAAAGAGACAAAACGGTATATGACGTTTTTGTAGGGATCCTGCAACAATAGCGTTCTTCACATTTAACCTGTTTTGCCCTATTGTTCAGTACACTCATGTTCTTCGACATGGGAGAGCTTAGCTCCTAACACAGCCAGTAGGAGAACAGCAGTCACAGAAGGCAGCAAGACGTAATAGGCTTCACGAGTAAAGCTGAAACCAAGAGAAGAACACGCAAGTTGCACACATCCAATTAATGTGGAAGAAGAGCTTTTGGATGCTAGAAATGTGGCAAACGGCTCTATCAAAAATGGTCTCGTTTGCCTATGCAGAAGCCACAAATAATCTTTAATTTGAATTGTTCCATTTCACTTAAGAAATCTTTGCGTTAGTCATCGTCAGACATTGTATCACTATTCAATATACTAAATATGCGGGAGGTTGGCGAGTGCTCTGGCGTGGTTTGCTCTTTCTTTCCTATCAAACGGATCGTCCTCATCTCTCCTTCTTCTTTGTGTTTGTAACTCTTGTAACACCTCTAAATCTCCAGCACTTGAATGGCTTACTGTGTTGCAAGTGCCGTAAAACTCACTCTTACTAAAACTAACAACGAAAACACTCAATGCGCCAGGCTTAGGCCCTGCGCACGTTAGGAAAAGTTCTGCTGGTCGCATGGTTGTCAAATGAGGCAGTTGTTGCTCGATTGTCTCTCTTTACCGCCAACTGACGTCATACTTCGGAGTCATGCGACGAGTGAAAATGTTTCAAGTGTGCACTCGGCTTAACTGGTCTCGGCAAATAAAAGCGGTGCAAGTTACTGTCGAATTTTTTTTTTTTAATGTAGACACAATTTAGATGATTTCGGAGGCGGGCTTCCGACCCTATCAGTCGGGCCAACCCTGGCTGAAAGGGATACAATATCCCGGTAAGAGGACTAAAGACTGAGAAACTCCCCACTTTGGAATCAAACTCGGATTTGTTTGTTTGTCTGTTCGTGTGTTTGTTTGTTGTTGTTGTTTTTTTGTTGATGCTGGTTTGTTGTTGTTGTTGTTGTTGTTGTTGATTGTTTTGGTTTTTGCTTTATTTTTGGGGTTTGGTTGGGTTTTTTTTAGAATTTATATTTGTTTGGGCTTTTTATAAATTAGTTTAAGGTGAAAATTGTGGTTTATTACTTTGAGGGTAGTTCTTCCGGGAGAAAATAAAGGGGGGGGGGGACTTTTCTGATCATCGAACAATCGTTTTGTTTGTGACAGATTCCCAAGTCGTGCTGCCAACAAAGTTCCCTAGATCAAACAAGGGTACATTAGCCGGGCCCATGGGCACAGGGCAATAGACGCTGCAGATAAAATGTGGTCTTTACAGGCGTCTGGGACAGAGGCG
>NW_004797655.1:470404-475404 GCF_000002075.1 Aplysia californica
TCTCTCTCTCTCTCTCTCCTTTCTTCCTTTTCTCTCTTCTCTATTTCACTCAGTCCTCGACGCCGGTGAGTGCAGCTGTCACAGTTTAGTTCAGAGCTTTCAACCTCTTGACCTTTATGGACACTCAAACCGTCTCTGTTTATAACCCTTGACTTTTCCCTTAACGAGTTCAACTGCCCTGGTTTCGAAAGTACGTTAAAAAAGCACGTAACATGGATTACAAGTTTAAAACACAATGAAAGTGTGCTCTGAGCTGTTGTTTGTATTTTGTTTTCGTTCTTTCTATTTTTAAAAACAAAATGTATCTTCTGTTCCATGTGCATGTGTGACTGATAGTATGGAGAGTTTTACTCCCACACTGACGCAATTTAGATCGTTCAGGAAGCAGGCTGCTTCCAACCTGTCTGTCAGGGTCAAACCTAGCTGACAAAGGTAAAGAATATTTGCAGGAAAGCGAAAGTAGAGTTATAATTATATTTGATAATGCATATTTCCCAGCTTGTGAATACAACCCACGCTTGTTCGGTTCATTAGCGAAGATTCTATCAACTACGCCATTGACATCGATTGTAAGAGTGTGTTGGGATCAGACTTTCAACGCCTGGCTGACAGGCTCGGCTAATGTTTTTTGTGGGGGTTTTGTGGGGTTTTGTTGGTTGTTTTTTTATTTTATTTACCAATGTGTTGTTGTTGTTTACATCGACACAGCTTAGATTATTCAAGAGGCACGTCAGGACCAGCGAAAGCTTCGGGGTGGAGAGGATCCAGGGTTTCAACACAGAGACTGAGATACTCTATAAAAAAATCTTTAACACACAAGAATCGAACTCAGGTCTTCTGCGTGTGACGTCAAAGTGCCAAACCACCACACCACGTACGCCTCTCGGCTAAGAGTGATCCGGGTAATAGAGAGTAATGGTAAAGACCAGATGCACACAGTTACCGCTAACCTTTCTGCAGGCCTATTAAAACAGGCAACGAAACAGCAACAAAAGAAGCAACACGATCAGTGGACTATTAGATTTACGTTCAGGTTGCTTAGTCGTGTATTTCTTTGCCTCAGTTTTTTGTTTGTTGATGGGGGGTTGTTGTTGGTTGTTGTTGTTTTTGTTTGTTTTTTGGGGGGGGTTTCATGTTCGTCTTTCCAATTACAAATGACAGTTTAGCGCTGTTTAAAGGCCCACTGGGCATTACAAACTCAAACTTTACGTTACCTGTTACAGTGTTACCACAGACAATGCACAGTTGGTGTAAGTTAAGTTGATATCAAACTGACATGTGACGCAGTTGCCCCTTAATTCCATCCCTAAAGGGCCCTTTTAAACTTGTGTTGTTTGAGAAAGGTTTTTACTAAGCTTTTTTTCCGCTGTATTATTTATAGACTCATTTTGTTTCACCTTATTGGAGATGGCCGATAAAACTAAGCCCCCCGCCTTTTAAATGTTATTGGTGTCTTAAAACGGACAATAAAGCCATACCGCACGATTCAACATTAACCATCTTTGGTGCCCTTTTTTAAACTTCCTTTGTCTGACGAGCGTAACAATCTTAGTGCAAAAGGAACGAACAGGTACATCTCTGAAGCTTGGATTGTTTTATGTAGGCACTTTTGTGTCGTTTTTAGGCAAAGGCAAACCATCATTGACGTCCTCAGTTAGCCCTATGGACATTGATGATAGAATGGAGTTTCAGATCTCCTCGAGACACAAGCTGGAAGTTAGACAGCCCAACAGCCCACCGTAAAGACAAATGAGTCAGAAGAGGAAATTGCCCAGAAAATAACCTATAAAAACTTGACTGCCCTTGGGGTCTGACCTTTCAAGTTGCACTTTTCAGTCATGTTTCTTAACTATTGGCAGCTCTTATTGAACGTGTATTCGCTTTGTCGATAAATTGAACTTTTAGAACCTAAACCGTATAATACTACGTAAGCTCACTTTTTCAGTGAACAACGTAATAAGTTATGCATACTATGGAAACAATAACATGCATATTTCCAACGTATCAACGCCAGATTTAGACCCTTGCAAAACCTCAAGAAAACAAAATCATGGAATTTAAAATGAGATGCCTCAGAAAAATTGTAATCAAAACAAAAAAGAGACAAAATTCATAGCTCGACAATCTGAGAAAAGGTGAGAGTTAGATCTATACTAGTCCAACATTACATTGAAAAGCATAGAAAAAAATATTTCAGACATCTAACTCACAAGCTTATCAATCAATATGGGCTAAAAATTCTTCAACACAAAGATACCTGGTTACATAGCGAGAGAAAGACCCAGGAAAATGTGGATTGAGGAGAAAAAGGACACCTTAAAAGTTCACAATTTCCGTCTCCAGGAGGCTTTCCAGACCCGACGTCTCTATACCTCCCCGCGACACCTCAAGGGATAAGCAGGTAAAGTAAAGCAGATAAAGCAACAATGGTAAAATCATGACCGAGATTAGTGCGGTATTCGAACCTCTTGTGAACCATTCTTGAACAATGGTGTTTGTGGAATTCTCAAAACTCTCAGACCTCTTAACTAATTTTCTTTGGGGATGGACGTTGTGGATTTGAAGAGTACCTGACTTTCTTTTAGTTTAAGTAAGGTTTTTAATGCACGTGCTACAAAATTTGAATATCGTAGATTAGAGGTGTTACTAGAGAAAAACAAACATGGAATAGAAGGAGAGATAAGGACGATATAATTATATGTTTGATAGGAAAAAAGTGCAGAGCATCCGCCAAAAACCCACTTCTGATTTTCAGCCTCCAATGACATAATTTAGATCATGTAAGGGGTGGACTTCGACCCCACATGTTAGGGCTAACCTGGGCTGAGAGGATACAACACTCCAACAGAAAGAACACAATACTCGATAAATATTCTCACCACTAAGGAATCGAACTCGGGCCTCCTGAGTGCGACGGAAAGGCGCCTAACTGCTACATCACAGACACCGGTGGGATATGTTGTGTAGGTGGACCCCCAAAAAAAATCCCCAAAATCGTGAGAGAAAAAAAAGGTGGGTAGACCGAACAAGACTAGACATGACACGAAACAAAGGGCAAGAGACATTTTAGAAAGTCCGTGTTTTTGTTTGCCTGTCTGGTTGATGTTTTGCTGCACTGGGGGAAAAAAACACAAGACAATTAACTCATTGAGTGTGCAGCAGTTATTATTTTCGTTATTCGACAAAGTTTGACGACGCGCTTTTACGGGGCACTTTAAAAAAGAAGAGGCATTGCTTCATTATTTTATCCCAAATGTTCAGCTCTGTTTCTTTTTCTGAAATTTAAAATAACGGGCAACAACAAGCATACTATTAAATACGCAAATTCGTGTTGCTCATCTGTTTATGATTATAGTTTGAAAAGTACCGAAACAGTGTCGTTGATCTGCTGCTGATAGGACTAATCGCTACGCTGAGTTACAAGTTCCATCTGCTCAGTACCTAGTTTTGAGAAATTTTACTTAAAAAACGGTCGAGTTACACAAAATGTCAAGCTTTTTCGAATAAAATTCTTTGAATAGCTTGATAACGACTCCGAATAATCTTACAATTTTGACAGAGCAGGTAGAACTTGACTCAACATTGTCAAAAGTGTCAGATAGAATACGACTTTGTAATTCTTAGGTAGCGTAATCTGTCCACTACGTCATAAAAGTAAAAGAGTTAACAGTAGGATGCAATGGCACGTTGACCTTTTCGGGCTGCAGAGGAATCTCACGATTGCGATTTTGGTGATGTATTATTCAGTGGTAGCAAAATAAAGACAAAATCTACCGAAACAGATCCCAGCGACTAGAACTGCTGTCTGAGGAGATAATGGGAGGCTTTCACTTCAAAGACGAGCAGTTCTTGAGCCGGTGGTCGTTGTGTGATTTATTGTCTCGGCTGTGTGGTTTGACGACGACACTGCCCTGGTCATACATTTAAACTACTGTCCTTCTATTACAGCTTCTGTTCGCCTGTCTTATCTTATCCCAGCACTTAACAACCGTTATTGTATGTATGAGTATTTATGTAAGTCGTTGTCCAAAGCGTTGTTATGCAGATAAACACGTTCTAAGTGCGTGACTAGCTGCTTCTGTCCTCTCTCATCCTAAGGCCAACAAAAGAACTCAGCAGGACGGTCATGATAGATACAGGACTTCGAGTTAGTGTGTGATGCGAGCGAGAAGAAGAAAGAAGAAGATGAAAGTTAGTGAGTTGTTTTGTCCATCTAGTACCTATAAAAGGGACCTCTTGCAACCAGATTCCCGTGTAAGGCTTAGGAGATTGTCATAGAAGTAGAACAGTAGAACCTTTTCGAACGGACACCTGTATAAGACAATCCCCTGATCAAACATCATTTTCCGATTTCTGCCCTTGTTTTAGTTTTAGTAGAGGTTTTACGGCGCTCGCAACTGCATAAGGTCATATGAGCGCCAGAAGATTAGAGGTGCTACAAGAGAGTAACAAATATAAAACAGGAGGGGAGATAAGGACGATAGATGTCTGATGTTTCTGCCCTTGCGTATTTTCAACGTTTTAAAATGTCCACCTGTCTAAGACATCCACTTTGAATAAAAGACTCAGTATCTATAAGAGATGTTATGTTAATTCTTTCCCTCATTCATGTAAAAGGTGTGAGTTTAGAATGACGGTGTTGATTTGAGTATTCCCTACATTTTATTTTGGATCACAATGGCAATAATAACCCTGATAAGTGAAAGATTAAGAGTGGCCGAAGCAGACCGCTTCCTGGAGAGCCATAATCTTCATATTATTCAACTGATTAGACTATAAAACAGTTGCAAGCATTATGAACATACTGCTGCAGTTAAACATCGTTTCGCTATTCTTTGGACATCCTTCTCCCATTGTTTACAAGGTCTGGGATTAATAATAGCAACAACAATTATTGCATGTAGATCTATATATATATAGTGCATATACACTCTCTACAGCATGCTTTATGCGCTTATAAACAATCACTATCCCTCAGATCCTAGAGCACAACCCAGACT
>NW_004797655.1:482564-483572 GCF_000002075.1 Aplysia californica
ATTATTGTTATTATTATTATTATTGTTATTGTTATTATTATCATTATTACAAGCTTACGGCTTGAAACCTTTCTGGTTTTTATGCTGAAAATGCTAACGTTAACATAATATTTAAAAATAATATTTAAAACTGAACTTGTTGCGACAAAGTAGAGAACTGGTTAAAGACAAAAGCAAAAATAATTCAACTGCATTACTCACTACAGATGGGTTGTTTTGAATCAGGGAGACGACTCTAAACAAAACAAAACGTGTGCACTAACAAAACAAAACCAGGAGTCCCAAACAGTGATTTGCGATATTTTGACAGCTTCTCTCAGATCAATCGCGCAGATGATTGGCATAAAAGTACGAGTAGGCTGCGTCACTTCTTAAGAGAACGAACCAGTAAAAGAGATTAGCGTGAATTTTTAATCTGCTTTGCGTGCTAACAGCCCTCCCACGCCCACTTCCCCCGAACTCTTTTGAGTTGTCAAAACATAAACAGTATCCTTTCGAAATGGGAAATTCGGTTGAATGATACTTTTACCTTTTGTTGTGACTCAGTGACTTAACTAACATGATAAAATGAGTTTATGTGTGTGGGGGGAGGGGGAGGGGGAGCGGTGGCAGGTGCACTGGTGTAGTTTGCTATTTCTTTTACTTATCAAACGTCTATTGTCCTTATCTAACCTACATAATTTTTGTTTGTTACTCTCTCTAACCTTATTGCTTATTGTGATGCAAGTACCATAAAGCTCTTATCAAAACAAAGTGAGTGTGTGTGTGTGTGTGTGTGGAAGGGGGGGGGGGTTCGAATCCACGTACAGAGGGACTTATTTCTCCGTTTTCTCCTACTTTGTACCTCAATGTGATGTTAACATGGATAGGTGTTTGTGGTGGAGCGGTTAGGTCCTTCGCAAGTGCACGTAGAAGACGTGAATATGTGGAGGTTTTCAAGCATCGGGTATCTCCGTACATCTAGATCTACATGGAAGTTTTATTATATAGTAACATTATTATTATTAT
>NW_004797655.1:485091-489166 GCF_000002075.1 Aplysia californica
ATGGAGACTTTCATGTTTAGGTGGATTTTTGTCATCACACTTCTTCATTATTTTCACAAATATTCCTTTCCTGATTTCCGGTTCCGGTAGGTGTGGACAGACCCATAAGATCCACTCCCCAGGTTTTTACCAGTACGCTGGTAGATCTCGGGGAATTTTGCTAGCGTGGATTGTTTGGCTTGTCTGTGTGTTCCCTTCGGTTTACTTGGACTGGAAGCGGCTGTCTCACTGCTGTCTCACTGCTGTTTCACTGAGGTCTCACTGCTGTCTCATTGCTGTCACAAGCTCCATGTGAGGTCGACGTACAGAACACAGCTGTATTTGTGTTGGAAGTAAACAAAACACCGTCATTACAGGCTCCATGGTCGGTTGTTGTTGTTTTTTCACTTTACAGAGCTCTTCGTTATTACAGCTTTTCAAGTCTGGTTCTGAGTCCATGGATAGTTCAGTCATCCGACTGGTGATATCCACATTCCCCGTTGTTCGGATGGCTGGTTCAAACTCTGGCTATTCCTACACTTGGAAGAGACGTCGAAATAGAATCTTGTAAAACCCAGGCCACGGTAATAAGTCTATCCACAAGGCAATTGTCACTGCCGTGTTGTATAGAAGTAAAATAATATGGAAGCCACGTTCTCTTTCCTATAGTTCTTCTAATCCATGCAATAATTTTGAAATAAACACCAGCTACAGCGATAAACACTCTCGCGTGTCCGGTCTCTAGACTGGTGATATCCACTCCTGACATCGTACACACAGTTACATGGTGGTTTCCTTTGTCTCAATTCTCAAACCTCGTGTTCGTCGCATGTCTTTTATGACGCTAGGGTAGGGTCTGGTCAGTCGCCTTTGTTTACATTTAAATTCTAATGTTCCTATAGCGTAGGAAGTATTTCAACCACCACATTGTGTTGGCTGTTGAACACTTTAATTGTTACAATTCATAATTAAGGACGAAAGATATTACTCTGATCTTTTGGGAAATGAATGCGACCTAGAGTAAATCTACTCCTGGGACAACAAAGTTGATCAAGGGGATTACAAAAATTGACTATTATGTTTGAGCTCCAGTAGACATAAACACACACACGCACACGAGCGCACATGTACGCACACACACACACACACACACACACACACACACACACACACACACACACACACACACACACACACACATACACACACAGACACACTCACTTACTCACAGGAAGAGAGAGAGAGAGAAAAGAGAGAAGAGGGAGAGAGAGAGAGAGAGAGAGAGAGAGAGAGAGAGAGAGAGAGAGAGAGAGAGAGAGAGAGAGAGAAAGAAAGAAAGACAGATGCACACATACACACACCCGGCTGTGCAAGGGGAACAGCAACCGGGGGATGGCCACTGTTTTATTTCTTAGTTACAATTTAACATAGTGCAATTGCTTATTAGGGGCTCTCGTGGCCAAGAGGTTATGGTATTCGTCTTTCATTCAAAGGTCAAGGGTTGCGACCTAAATATTGTCTTTCCTAAAATTGTCTCCTTCAACCTCCTTTCCTGCTCCCTAGCGATGTTCTGTCATTTGCTTTCGTCTCCACTTTCTGCTCCCACCCCCTCACTTCGGCGCTCATATAACCTTATGCAGTTGCAAGCGCCTTAAACACTTACAAAAATAATAATAATAATAATAATAATAATAATAATAATAATAATAATAATAATAATAATAATAAATAATAATAATAATAATAATAATAATAATAATAATAATAATAAAAATAATTTCTTACAGTTTCTTCTCTATCGTCTAATCGCGTAAAAAAAAAATTCTAGAATCTAGACTAGCTCATTGAGGAATTTGCC
The DNA here is from genome assembly GCF_000002075.1 of Aplysia californica. NCBI lineage: Eukaryota > Metazoa > Mollusca > Gastropoda > Aplysiida > Aplysiidae > Aplysia > Aplysia californica. The sequence continues at coordinate 486,929 of NW_004797655.1, forward strand.
AAAGGCCAAGAAACTTTGCAAGACACTTGTGCAGGCCAGCGACCAAACAAAAATCTTTTTTCAAAGTCCTGACACAGTAATAAAAAAAAATGTTTCTCTTTGGGGCCCAATATTAAAAACCGCTCTTTTGATGCATACGCAGGGTCACTAAAATAAATGATTTACTGTGGCCTTACCTAAATATTGTTCATTTTGAGTAAGCGACATCGTCTGCCCCCACATTTCAGTGTGAGCTTCACGGTTTCATTCCCCCACCCCACTGTCTAGACGTCTCCACGTGCCCCACGTGAGTCTTGAAAAATACTCACCCCGTCTCTTGAATCGTGTCTCTTCAACGAAAGTAAAAGAGTGGTGTTGAGGCAAATATGTCAACTTTTAAATATTTTAGGCGTGTGGTGTAAATCCCGTATTTCTTTTTTACCCGCCGTCGGCTTATATCAAAAGAAAACGAGTCGGAACCTTAATTAGCAGTGACTCTTATGAACGGCTTTGCTTTTAGATTCTGTTGGTCGCTTAACTTTTAGCCCCGCACGCAAAGTCCCAAAATGATTAAACAAAGCGATATGATTTCATCCTGTTTTAACCTCAGTCAGGCGAAAGTGAACGAGATCTTGCACCAACACAGCTTGGCCAGAAACGTAGCATTTCGTCTTGAATTTCAATGACCAGAGCTCAATCCAATCACCCTAAAGTCGTGCTCGGGTTGGGAGGGGGGGGGGATAGGGTCAGGGATTTTTTTTGGAGCAAATTCTAGACAAGATTTCTATTTAAAATTTCCATATGCCCGTACCCCGTTCCCGTATATAGTAGCATAGTATTCATCGGTTGCCATGCGCTGTTGTACTGTTTGCATTCTAAATAATATTCAGCTGCTGAATCTTGCTTATTGTGATGATTCCAGAGGTGAAAAGTGAGAAGGGTCTCGTTTTGCCTGTTCCGTATATTGAAAAATCTTATAGCAATCAACCACTCACACACGGTAAGATCTAAATTTGGCTTGTTTGACAGGGTGATCAGAGTGAGATGATAAACGTAATAGAAATTATCCAGAGAGCGAGCTTTGTGCCAGTAGGCATACAGTTAACGATAGCCTATTTCTTATTCGAGACGGTAGGCCTACCAATGAATTGCGAATGAAAACAAATCCCATCCTCACATAATATACACTTGGCAAAATGATTTTTTTTAAATATCTTTTTAAATTTCTATTCCCACTTTCTAGACTGTAGTTATAACTTCTGAATCTGTGGTAGGCATATTATAGTCTCAACATATTTTAATAGCAGGCCTCAATTTAACAAAAAATGTGAACACGCAAACAGAGCACTAACTTGTTCTAATAGGTCTAGTCGCTAAAAAGAACAGTATCTTTCGACCAAGTTCCCATACTGTATACTGTATAACGACTGTGCATAGTATGAATGCTTTAATATGTCAGATGCACCAAGCAGTGGGTGACCTTGATACATGACTTCAGATTCAAAATTTACCATTAAAAGAAAAAAATTAATTTTGCTTAAGTTAAAATATGGCACAAAACCAGATTCTCCACAAGTCACCTGGCTTACTTAGATATGCTGATTTAAAAAGTGAAATCAACTTTAAGCTTCCTGATTATTTTCAAACGTTGCAGGCAAAGTTTAATCTCGCGTGGTTACTAACTTCAACGATATTATGATTTAAGTTTGTGGGATAATTCTCGTTAAACGTTATACAAGCGTCACTATATTATTATTATTATTATTATTATTATTATTATTATTAATGTTGATCATCATCATTATTATCATCTTTATAATTATTACTACAATTATTATTGCTATCATTATTATTCTGCTTATTATTATAATTGTTATTGTTATTGTTGTTATATTAATAACATTATTTATATTATTAATTCTTAGCAATAATTAAAACTAACATCTTGTACTCTTTGAGGCCAACGCCTTCCCACAAGACAGGCTGTTTGAAGAGTCTCTGGTATGCCGAAGGTTCCCAACTGCTAAACTAATTGAGAGTTCGTTAATTGAGAGTTTACTGCTGGTCGTTTTAACTTGCAGGTCGGCGCTCACCCCTCCCAACTAATCACAAAGTCACTAATGGAATTACTGTCTCATAAACTGGGATGACTGTTTGCTCGTTACCCATAGGTTATCCAGTGGGAGCTCTTGGACTTGTGGCTGTACTCTGAGGCTCACGTGCCCAAAACCTCGAGAAAGGCTTAAAGTTTTAAGGGGG
>NW_004797655.1:489521-498763 GCF_000002075.1 Aplysia californica
TTTTTTTTTTTGTCGAGGGTGGGGAGTAAGTGTTTTACGGCGCTTGCAACTGCCTAAGGTCATGTGAGCGCACGGGACACATAAAAAACATTTATTTTAGTTTGGTAGATATTAAATTTGAATTTTGCCAGAGTGACAGCCGAAACCTACTCCCATCGATTTTGAACCACTAAGGGATCGTTAACGTGCGAAACTTGCAAAAGGGACCTCCGAAGTTTTTTTGCCCTTATCAGAGAAGGCTAGGTGTTAGATCTTACCAAACCTAAGATCAGGGTTGTGGCTGAAAGACAGCAGTAAGAAGGAGCCAAAAAGTAGCAGTAGAAAAGCTGCAGAAATCTCATTTATACTAACAATTATTGTGTTAGTCTAATAGACTTTTTCCATATCCAGGTGCCGCTACCAACACGTCTGTGTGTTTTACCATAGGAGAAAGCATGTTATAAGCTTTTTTTAACCGGGTAAACTATCCAGACTCGAATGTGATCTGAAACGCTGTAAAAATCGGTATTTCTTTGTGATCCTACTATTGTGAAAAACCCTCATAGTCGGTTGTTACACTTTTAATGATACAATGTAGTGATAATCAATTAGTTGTTGTCCATGCTTAGTTGTAGCTACCAACACATTATTATGTTTTGCCTTAGGTGAATACATTTTAGGCGCTTCTTTGCTCAGGTAAGCTCAATCAAAACCCACGTATGTTCAAGAAGTTGCAACCATTTCTATTTCTTTGTCCTCTTACTTTTTGCAAAACTTTCGCGGTCTGTCGTTACTCTTTTAATAATAGTGATAATCCATTCGGTTTTTTTTCTACCTAGTTGTACCTACCAACACATCATTGTGTTTTACTACAGGTGTGAGCATTTTATAAGCTTCTTTCCCGGATGAGCTCTTTAAAATCCAAAAATATTTAATTTCTTTACTCTTTTACTGTTTTGAATAACTCTAGCGGTCGGTCGACACTCTTTCAGTAATAGTGATAATCTGTTAGTTTTTGTCCATGCTTAATTGTAGCTACCAACACGTTATGTTTCATCAAAGGTGTAGTACTTCTTGGCTAGGGTAAACTCTATTGAAACCCAAATGTGTTATGAAAAGCTGTAAGCATCTATATTTCTTTCTCTTCCTACTGTTTTGGAGAACCTTCGCGGCCAGTCGTTACACATTTAATAATAGGGATAAGCTATTAATTATTGTCCCTGCTTAGCTTTAGCAACCAACACTTTATTATATGTTTTATCATAGGGGGAAATACTTTACGTGCATCTTTGCCCAGGTAAACTCAATCCAAACCCACATGTTTTCTAAAGGCTATAAGTATCTGGGGGTTTTTTTTGTCTTTCTACTGTTTTGAAAGACATTCGCGGTGGTTTGTTACACGTTTAATAACAGTGGTACTCTATTTAGGGGGGGGGGGGGGGGTTCATACCCAAGAGTAGCTACCAACACATCATTGTGTTTTACCATAGGTGCAAGCATTTTATAAGCTTCTTTGCCCAGATGAACTATATTCAAACCCAAATATGTGATGAATAGTTAATAGCATTTCTTTGTCCTCTTATTGTTTTGAATTACTCTTGTGGTCGGTTGTTACACTTTCAGTAATAGTGCTAAACTGTTAGTTTTTGTTCATGCCTAGTTGTAGCTACCAAAATAGTATTGTTTTTCTATAGGTGCAAGCATTTTATAAGCTTCTTGGCTCAGGTAAACTCTATCCACATACAAATGTGTTCTGAAAAGCTGTAAGCATCTTTATTACTTCGTCTGCCTACTTTAAAAAAAGAACTTCGTGGTCCGTCGTTGCACTAATGTATGTGTTTTATGCCCCGTATAGACACAATTTAGATCACTTAGAAGGCTGGTTTCCAACCCGAACTAAGTGGAATACATCTCCGTGTGTTAGTGTTATGGCGTGTATAAATCGCAGCTTACACTTTATGCTTCCTAGGGAGTTGAGATTGTTTCAAAATGCTATCAGGTCTTTTGGGGTAATAGATTGTAAAGCGCATAGAGCTTGCTGTTTAGCAGGAATTTTGCGCATTACAAATGCTATCTATCTATTTATCTATCTTTCTATCTATCTATCTATCTATCTATCTATCTTTCTATCTATCTACCCCTTAATTACGAACTGGTGGAAAAAAGAAACAAAAAAGAAACAAATAAATCACCCCCCCCCCTCCCCCCGAAAAAAATCGGTTCATTTGGAAGAGCAACTCACCCTGCTCCTCTTCAGGGTCACAGAAGTGGCAGGCAAGCCGGGCCTCCTGGCCCTGCTCCACCAGTTGGGCCCTGTGCACTCCTCGGCGAACTGTTTGCTTCAGGTCTTCACCCACGTCTCCGTCTCTGTCTTGTGGACGCTTCACGCACTCTGGCTTAGGTTTCTCCGTCGTGCTGTTAAACGCTTCCCGTCGCTCCCTGCCTTGACAAAATGAAATGCTGAATGTTAAGCTGGGAAAATAACACAGCAGCAGCTATATTTATGTAACCTTTAAACGGTATGTCTTTTCTCCTGCAGAGTTTTTTTAATTCTGGAAATCCGAGAACGGCCCATTTTATCGCGTCGTTCGTAATGGTCAGTGGTGGCCAAACACTAGGATCCACTCAACCATGAGTACTCAAAGCCACACACACTGTGCACCTTACAGTATGGATCTGTTTCTAGAGACAATTGGAGGGGGATGAGGTTTCCCAAATAGACAGGATTTGTGGAGTTGATATAATCTGAAAGGTGAATATTATTTTTGAGCTTTGCCAAGCAACCAAATGTCACAGAATAAATGTTTACGCTTTTCATGAACACTTTGCTATTCTCTGATAGCTTCGAAAACGGGAAAATGGTACATGAAGATCTGCCTTGGGAATGGGGACCCTTGAGATGTAGGAAAGTCATTGCTGCAGACATCGTCTTCGGACAGATGTCTCATGGGGCTCCTCTACTGAATGTTATGTACCCTGGTGCGTTTAAAGGGGTGCGAACTGTATATGTTTGACTTGTAATGGTCGTTTTGTTTGAGAATTTTTAGTTCTGATTCTCTACAGGTCCTAACTGATGGACCATTTCCACCCTTGACGTCAAAGAAGGAAAGGACACTTTAACATTATTTCCGCACCTTGTGCGAAACTTTCGAAATCTCTTTACTTATCTTAACCATGATCTCAGCAGGCAAAGGAAACTTGAGAAAAACTCCCTGCGAATTTCTGTGGGACTGTTAGACTACTGTAGTTTGCAATAGGGCGCGATCGTTGCGATTTTTAGTGGTAGACCTAAAGCGAACTTGTGCGTCATGCTACAAAAATGGGGACATTGCTGAAAATTGGTTGTTTTTTTACTCGCTATGTAGAGAAAAACAATTATGTGGATTTATCTAAAATGAATATCAGACAAATTCCTTCTGACTTCCAAATGTTGTGTACAAATTTGAAACTCAAAACTTCAGTGTGGAGGAAAATATTATCACAAAATTTGTACAGTTTTTTTGGATCACCCTGTACATTAGTTCGATTCACATATGAAGAGAATTGTTATCTAGTACTTCTGTATTTCCGCTGAGATGTTGTATGCCTCTCAGCCAGGATCGGCCCTGACTGGCAGAGTCGAGAGACCTGATCCCCTAAAAATGATCTAAATAATGTAGCGTCACGCGTATAACCGCGGCAATTACATGATGTTATGGCAATGTGAGATCAATGTCAAATCATATCAAGAAAAATACAAATGAATTTAAAATCTACAAACACAAGATTAAACTTCCAACAAACCATAAAGGAGACTTGTATGCTCATAATGGTGATTGTAAAAATATTCAAGAGGTACAAAGATTAACCATAACGATCAACGAAGACAAGGCAGGTGGCAGAAGTTTCAGTTTCTCTGACAAGTCTGGCTACACTTTTCCATTACTTTTCAGTTCAACTCATACTCTGAATCTGCAGGATAAGCGGCCTCTCCTATTGTTAAACTCTTGTAAAAAGCATGGTGTACTATGGGAATGATTTGTCTGTCACACATCGCACGAAGGTCTTTGCTCTTTCTGGAATCAATTCCCAATGGGGCTGAATATGCTGGTTCTGGACCCCGGGAAGGATTCATGTCAGCAGGTTCATTTCCACAGGTCGTGCATTCATGGACTACTTGATAGTGACAATGGGGTCATCCTTGCGAACCGAATACATGCGGATTTGCAGGAACTTTGCATTTTTACGATCAGTGTTCTTGTTCATGTTGATGAACTCATGCTCTTGAAATTTCAAACGCCCTCCGTCACCTTCTCTGTCACTTTATAATGTGATGTGTTTCTTTTAGCCCCTTAAATGACTGTAGCCCACTGTGGAGTTGTGTACACACTGACATGCTTGGCTAGCCGCCTCAATCCTGGCATGAATTGAGTCACTTTCATGTTTAGAGTGACCCCTTACAAAGAAGACATGGTGGATCTCCTCAAAGTCAAATTTTTAATGTTGTACAGCCCACCACAACATCGCCATGAACGGTCGATTTCTGTTCTGTCCACCAACAGAATCTGACAGCAACCTAACTGTTTTGATGGATCCTGACCTATTTAGCCGTTCTAGATGCTTCATCATGCACAAGGCAATGTCTCTAGCGCCACGTCTTGCGATATTTTCATTCTAGGGGTAATTGTAGCCTGTCTTGTCATGAAAACCATAAACACCCAGGTTGTACTTGTAGTGATTCAGTTGTCCCATGTAGTAGATGTCACCCTCATTTGATTTAGGAAGTGGCAAAATTTCTTCCAGATCAAAGGTAGCTGCAGCAACCGTCTTGTCATTTTGCACTTCTTTTTTTAGGTTATCTCTGTACTGGCTTGTAGCTGCAATTTCCTCTATGTGCTTCTTATCTTATATCTTATTTAATTTCTTCAGTCTTGTTTTCATTGTTATCGAACGCAGAACAAGCTGCACATGTATCTTCCTTTGGTCGATGGAGGCCAAGGTTCAGAGTGTAAAATACATTTTTGTAACTGGATAGGAATGCAATGCGTGTTGCCCTCGTCCCTTTGTGATTTGAATGGCGTCCGCTCTCGTCTGCTTCAACAAATCCAACTTTAGTGTTTTCCCCAAGAGCTGGGCATGTATTAACAAAACAGTTTCTGCAGTGTCCTAAGTATGTAAGAAGAACTTTTTACAGTCTATTGTTTCGTAACCATTGTTGATTAACTTGTAATATCTTGAGGTTCCCTTTGGTCTAACAGTGACTGTACGCCTATACTTTGGCTCAGCATCTCTGACAGTTGTTGCTATAAAATCCCAACGCATCTGGGGTTGTCCAAGCTCCCAAAAAATTTCAAAATGTCAGTTCCTTGCTCTTATGCGATTTTTTCCTTGCAACGTCGCTTGCAAGTATCTGGATTGCAGCCAACCCCAACAGTCTTTCTTTTTGCATAATTATGTAGCCTTTCCCTAAGTTTTACAAATCCTTTTTCTCCTTCCGTTTATTTACAGGTCTTTTGCGTCGTTCTGCCGTAGCTTGTGTGCCATGATGATCAGTGAGTGCGTCAGCACGTTTGTCTTCAGTGGGTTTTTACCAGAGAGGGTGCATTTGTGTCATTATGAATGGTCGTGGTAACTTTGTTTATCATATCCTCAATTAAATCTCTAATGACAAAAATATCAGAATGCATGCTACTGGCCTGAGAAGGATTATTTCCTAGACTAGCATTATCATTTAAAGAACTGTCTGTTGGCTGCAGTTCTTCTGTGGGCGTCTCCGTGCTCTGGTTTGGCTGTATTGCTTGGCTTTCCTTTCACAATACACACTCAGGGGCGTGTGGCAAGCCACCGTCTTCTCTGAGATCAGACTATATTTCACAGCCATTCCTCGGTAAGTCAAAAGACACTGGTATTGTTTGGGTCAACGCACGTCAGATTTCCACCCGAAATATACCTTTAGAACTGATTCAACGGCGAATGCGAGCATTTCAATACACTGTTCCAGCAAGAGGCATAATGTAGTATGTCAATACAAACTTGGTACATTTGATGAGGAAGTGCGAGAAATTCGACAAGTAATAATGTCGTATGTCGACATACGACATGCCTCAGTAGCTGTTACTTTGTAGTAAGTCGATACAACGTTCACTGACGATATTCTTCGACTTTATCTTAATACAAAATGTTTTATGCTTCTATACCCGTTACTATTTTACGTAGAGGAATGAAACCGGGATCAAAAGATGCGGCTCATAAAACTCTACAACATATTAGATTTTCATTTTTTCGAAATTTTGACTTACGACAATGATGAATGCCGGCGACGGTATAACGATGCTTTTTACGCTGTGGTCTGTTTTCTTGGAGTATAAGTCATTTCACTTTTTAGTACTTTGACCACCACCCCCCTCCCCCTCCCCCTCCAGTGGAGCACCTCTTTCTTTGATTTTTTTTTTACCTCAGACAGCAGCAGACATTCACTTGTTTCAACAGAATCGGGGGAATCTTCTCTATTGGTGAAACATCTCAGAGCATTCTGGACATCCTATTAGAGACTACGTACTTACTTATATGTATTACACCTTCAGCACCAACCTTGTCTCGCCCCCCTCCCCCTCCCCCCCCCCCCCCCCCCCTCTGCAGTGAGTAGGGGCTAACTTATTTCAAAATAGAATTGCATGAAGAAACAAGCACGAAGTCTTGATTAGTATTGGTGGCAACATCTATGTTATTCGGTAAAGGGAAACGTTGCCCTCCACCAGGAATGTACTTGATCTTGTAAGCGCATTAAGGGCCTCTTCTCTCAGATGGACCTTACCTAGGCCACGATGTCACAAAAAAAGCTGGAATTATTCTTAAAAAATAGGGGGAGGATGTCTAAACTTACTTTTATTCACTAACACATGTAATGACAAAAGTCTATAGTTTTCAAGCGACCTTTTTATTGTATATAAACTAGGGGATGTATTCATTTCTTAGACAACAAAAAAGAAAAGAAAAGGTCGCACGTTTACTTAAACGAAACGATATCGTTAAAATGTCCCATCTACTGCTACAATAACATTTTAGAATGGACTTTGATTTAATTGATCATCCTCCGTTATGCCGCCTTGACTGTCACAAGTATTGAAGTGTTTAAATAAAGAAGTTAATGCTTGTAGTTATTTTGTTTAAACCACAAAGAAACCTTAAACACAAATGCGAATAAACCAAGTTGGCACTCATGACGATAGTCAAATCTGGATAAGTGGGTTAAGCAGGTTTTTTAATGCGTTTTCTTTTTAGTTTTCGGCTTTGGAAAGAGGGGATGGGAGGCTCAAATGGAAAACCCAATCAGGGAAAGGCATCCATTTTAACACACAGGGCGAGAGAGAAAGAGAGAAGGGGGGGGGGGAGAGAGAGAATGAGTGAGAGAGAGAAAGAGAGAGAGAGAGGGGACGGGGAGAGAGAATGAGTGAGAGAGTGAGAGAGCGAGAGAGGAAGATAGAGAGAAACACAGGGATATTTAAAAGACTTTTACTCCAATAACTCGGGGACTGCCCTCCTCAAGTGGCCTGGAAAGAAATCTGGGGAAGAAAAGGCCCATGAATATTTCATCCATTTGACACCGACGTTTTAGAGCCAGGTGATGCCAACAATGTCGGAGATTCCCCGTCTGGTGTTCTCATTGTATCGAGCATAGTTGGTTTGTTGGTGATTTTTTAACCCAGCTAAAGTTCGTTCTCATTTTCCTGTCAAAACATCTTCATGTATCTATTTATCCACCTATTTATCTATCTATCTATCTATCTATCTATCTATTTATCTATCTATCTATCTATCTATCTATCTATCTATCTATCTATCTATCTATCTATTTTTATCTATCTATCTATCTATCTATTTATCTATCTATCTATTGATGTATATCTATAGTAAATAATGTAGAACATATATCTAGCATCTGGAGATCACTAAACCCTTTATTACTTCGAAATTTCTGTTTTTCTTTCGCTTTTTATTCTCAACAATTTCCTTGACGTTCCCCTTACACCTTCCATCGTTTTTCTTGGCAAAAGTCGGTGCCCATCTTAACCTCAATGTTTAAGTAGGAATTCCAGATAGCATAAAAGTTCCAAGGATTTGTGAAAGTTTTCGTCCTGCATTCTAAGATTGCTTTTTGTCCCAGAAATGTACAAAGGCAGTAAAGTCAATACTGCTATTGTCATGTATTGAATTACAATCACGTAATGGCGTAACGTTCAAAAAGAAACTCGCTGCTCCTCACTACTGTCCCTTCCAGTCACCTTCTCATTCTGTGTGTGTGTGTGTGTGTGTGTGTGTGTGTGTGTGTGTGTGTGTGTGTGTGAATGTGTCTGTATGTGTGTGCGTGTTACTACTATCTATCTATCTACCTGTCTATCTCTTACTCGCTTTGTTACTCTCACTCTCTTTTATTTCTCTCTTTCTCTCTTTCTTTATTTCTTTCTCCCCCATCCTCCGTCTCCCCCCCCCCTCTCTCTCTCTCTCTCTCTCTCTCTCTCTCTCTCTCTCTCTCTCTCTCTCTCTCTCTCTCTGTTCCTCTCTTTTTCCCTCTCTAACGCCCACCTCTTTCTCTCTTTCTCTCTCTCTCTCTCTCTCTCTCTCTCTCTCTCTCTCTCTCTCTCTCTCTCTCTTTCTTTCTCTCTCCCTCTCTATGAACGATGGTGTCATTCTAAACCGACAATCAGACGACCCTGAGCCGAATCCCCCAAACAAAGGGTTCGTGAACAACATTTCACATATTGTCCCAACCCAAACCAATCGAAATCTTTGGCCTCCATTCTTTTCTTTTTCCTCCGTCTTTCTTTCTGATTTCCTTTTGATGTTCTCGAAATGACCAGGCCGACGCCACATGACAGTGGGCTTCACTTTGTGCTACAGATCTCCTGCTCTCACTTCTTAGATTCTTGATCTTCCCAAAGCAATCAGCCTGACTTTTCTGAGAAAGGCGTCACCCATTTACTGTTTAGATGAGAGCAGCCTGGGGGGGGGGGGGGTGGCTGTCGCGATGCTACCTTCCCAACAACGAGGAGTTGCCAATAATCATGAAATTCTAGATGTATTGATACCACCATTTTCTTCTAGGTTCATCCAAAGATCGTACTAGTACATAACAAGATAGTTCACTCCTCTCTTTGAGCCAATTTTAAAAAGTGTCCTCAAAATCTGGTGGTGCCCTCTTCGAAAAAGTGCGGACTTTGCGAACAGAGTTGCCCAACTCGTGTGAAAAGCTACTATTCTTCTTCTGGGGAAACGAAAGAGAGCCT
>NW_004797655.1:498863-501363 GCF_000002075.1 Aplysia californica
AGAAGTGGCAAGCGAGCCGGGCCTCCTGGCCCTGTTCCACCAGTTGGGCCCTGTGCACTCCTCGGCGAACGGTTTGCTTCAGGTCTCCACCCACGTCCCCGTCTCCGTCTTGTGGACGCTTCACACACTCTGGCTTGGGTTTCTCCGTCGTGCTGTTTGACACTTCCCGTCGCTCTCTGCCTTGACAAGATAAACATGCTGAATGTTAAGCTGGGAAAATAACGCAGCAGCAGCTACATGAATGTACAGTGTAAAAAAAACTGCACAACATTTTTTCTAAATATCTCTCACAAAATTTGTTATTTTTAAATTATTTTTTATTAGTAGAGGGTTTTACGGCTTTTACTAGACTGTTGTAATTTGGAACAGATATAATTCTTTCCAAAGGAATTTGTTTGACATAAAACGCACAAAGAAGAAAGATATTTTCGAAAACGGAAATGGCTTTTTGAAAAACCACCTATAAATGCCAAATGCATCAAATTAAAAAATATTGTAAGGAAAGTCATGTAATGATTGGTTTGTTTGGGTTTTTTCTCATCCTTTTATTTTTTTAATCTAATCTTTCCATCACTGTAACCTTTAAACAATATCTATTTTCTCCTACAGAGTTAAAAACATATCTTTTTTAAATTTTGGAATTCGAGAACCAATGGTCTCCATTGGACTCGACCCATTTTAACGCGTTGTTCGTAATGCTCAGTGGTGGCCAAACACTAGGATCCTCTCAACCATGAGTGCTCAAAGCCAGGCACACTGTACACCTTACAGTGTGGATCTGTTTCTAGAGACAATAGGAGGGAGGAGTGATGTTGCCCAAGTAGACAGGATTTGTGGAGTTGATATAATCTGAAAGGTGAAAGTGGAACCAAATATCATAGAGGAAAAGTTCACGTTTTTCTTGAACACGTTGCTGTCCTCTGACAGCTTCGCGAACGCGAAAATGGTACAGTCGTACATGAAGATCTGCCTTGAAAATTAGGACCATTGAGATGAAGGAAAGTCATTGCTGCAGGCATTGTCTACGGACAGACGTCTCATGTGGGTCATCTGCTGAATTCTGTACCCTTGTGACGCTTAAAGGGGTGCGAACTGTATAATTTTGACCTGTAGTGGTCGTTTCGTCTGGGAATTTTTAGTTCTGATTCTCTACAGGTCCTAACAGATGGATCATTTCCACCCCTGACATCAAAGAAGGAAGGGGCACTTTAACATTATTCGGCATCTTGAGCGGAACTTACGACATCTCTTTACTAATCTTAACCATGATCTCAGCAGGGAAAGGAAACTTGAAAAAGCTACCTGTTGGACTGTTAGACTACTGCAGTTTGCAATATGGCGCAATCGTTGGGATTTTTAGGGGTAAGCCTAATGCGAACTCGTGAGTATGCTACAAAAATTTGGGACAGAGCTGAAAATGGGTTGTTTTATCACGGGCTATGTACAGCAAAACTATTCAGTGGATTTGTCTAAAATGAAAATCAGACAAATTCCTTCTGACTTCCAAATGTTGTGTACAGATTTGAAACTCAAACTTCACTGTGGAGGAAAATATTATCCAATAAAAGTTGTACATGTTGTTGTTGGGTTTTTTTTGGGGGATCACTCTGTACATTAGTTGAATTCACATGTGAAGAGAATTTTTATCTAGTACCTCCGTATTCCTCTGAGACGTTGTATCCCTCTCAGTCTCAGCCAGAATTGGCCCTGACGAGCAGAGTCGAGACACCCGATCCCTTAAATGATCTAAACAATGTCGCGTCACGCGTATAACCGCTGCAATTACACGATTTACAACGATGCTTTGTACGCTGCGGTCTGTTTTCTTGGAGTACAAGTCATTTCACTTTTTAGTTCTTTGACCCCCCCCCCCTCCCCCTCCAGTAGAGCACCTCTCTCTTTGATTTTGTTTGATTTTACCTCCCACAGTAGCAGAATCTCTACAGAATCGGGTGATCTTCTCTACTGGTGAAACAGCACAGAGCATTCTGGATATCCTATTAGAGACTACATACTTCTATGGATTACACCTTTACCACGAACCCTATCTCACCCCCCCCCCCCCCCCCCCTTTGTAGTGAGTAGGAGCAAAATTATTTCAAAATAGAATTGTATGAAGAAACAAACACGAAGTCTTGATTAGTGTTGGTGGCAACATCTATGTTATTCGGCAAAGGGAAACGTTGTCCTCCACCAGGAATGTACTTGATCTTGTATGCGCCTTAAGGGCCTCTTCTCTCAGATGGACCTTACCTAGGCCACGATGTCACAAAAAAGCTGGAATTATTCTTAAGAAATAGGGGTAGGATGTCTAAACTTACTTTTATTCTCTAACGTATGTAATGGCAAAAGTCGCTTTATTTTTCGAGCACCTTTTTTATTGTATATAAACCTGGGGATGTATTCATTTCTTAGAAGAAAAAAAAAAAGTACAGAAAAGGTCGCACGTTTACTTAAACAAAACGATATCGTTATATTTTCCCATCTACTGCTACAATCA
>NW_004797655.1:503863-506190 GCF_000002075.1 Aplysia californica
GATGTGTGCTTGATTGCGCTGTGTCGTGACCCAAATGCTCATGTTTGTTCTATCGGTATTCTGCACTACGCAGCCCACTTTCTTTTTTTTTGTTACCAAACTGGTCTTGCACGCGGGCACAAAACAGACGCTAACGTTTGAGGTACACAGCGGTTAGGTGCTTGGCCGTCGCACGCAGAAGACTTCAGTTCGATTCATTTGAGGAGCTTTTTTTTTTACTAATGTCGGCCTTAGTATGCTTCTCAGCCCCGTTTGACCCCGAGTGGAAGAGTCGAATCATGCCACCTCCTTAATGGCGTAAGTGTTGTCAATTGCGGACGGAAAACAGTTTAAATAATGATGAAAAAAGCAGTCACTTCGGGTGGGGGGTGGGGGGGTGGAGGGGGTTGGGGGGGAGGGGTTGTTACCTCCCTCTTTAACGGAGCTAGTGCACAAAAGAATGATGGTTCGCTCCTTTTTTTTTTCAGATGAAAAAAAAATGACACTTCCTAAAAAAGTGCGGATGATGGTGTTGCTTATTGGGTGTTTTGTTTAGTAGGAGCAATTCATTGACTCGATCTATGACATTTTAGGCCGTGCTCTCTCATGGACGCTGCTCCTTGCTCTCTATTTAAACTTCGTTGAGAAGTGTGCGCACCATGGGCGCCTAAATGTAGGGCAAAACTCGGATCACTCTTGCCCTTCATTTGTACTTCCCTTTGTTTTCAACCAACAGATTACTCACCTCGTGGTTCCAAATGATACCGACGACTCGTATTTTCACTCGCAGACTCCCTGACACTCCTGATGTCTCAATCCATGGTACCTTTTACAAAACATGAACAAGAAATAGTGTCATATTATTGGGACAAAAACTATGGTAGATCTATTAACTAACTGAGGCTACGAATCTGAATCTCTCTCTCAAGGGAAGAAAGTATAAATAGTGGACTGACACCCCCATACCCCCACCACCCACCCCCTTGCCAGCCCCACCCAAAACAATGGCCACATCTCTCCCGCTCGGCGGTTGTTACTCTTACAATTAGTGGCTGTGCAAGCAACAGTTTCCAGGAGAAAGAACAAACTGTTTCACACTCTTAAAACACATGTAATAATAATTTCATTTACATAGCATATTTCTACGCTCTTCAACTTGCTTCAGTGCGATTTACATTTATATGTATTATTAGCCCCAGCAGACCCAAGAACGCTCAGAAACATTATCGGCTTCCTGGGAAGCATATGGTGCAAACTGCGGAGTTCGCGCTCAACACTAACAAACTGACAAGATCTTTCACTGTCTATAGCTGGGTACCCATTTCTAACTGCGTGAAGTGAGGAAAATTTGTGTAAAGTGCCTTTCCTAAAGACACAACGTCTGGTCCCTGATGGGATCCGAACCCGAGACCTTACGGTTGCGAGTCCGAGAGCCTAACCACTAGGCCACCGAGGCCACAACACAAGACAAAACAATATATTATCTTTTTCTCTAGAAGAGCACAACAAACCTCATGATGTCATCCTCCCCGCCGCCATCTTGGTTAACGACCTTGACCGTGTGCAAAAGTTTGTCTTGTGTCGGGTCCCACGACATCTCAAACCTCAGTGAGCCGTGGACGGACATGCCAGCTGTCGTGAAGGCTGGGATTGTAAAAAAAATAATAAAATGATCAATAAAAACACTTATAATGCATGACAGAATCAAACCATCGCACCCTAAGGTATAGATTGAACTCCCATGCTCTATTTGTGGAAAATTCTTCTAAAAAAGAATTAACTTAAAGATCACAAAACAAATCAATTGTAGGTTTAACCAACTGACCATATTATGATATGAATCGGCAGATAAGCACCCTCTTTTAGGAATGGAAAAGGTGCTGATATCTCTGCTATCTGCTGCGAGTTGTGGCTTTTGCGATCAAGTTGCTTGCTATTGTTTTGTTAACTATACTCTCTTGACCATAGAAAGCTTGCAAGCACTATAACTTCTCTTCCTCATTGGATGTTAAAGATCATCCCCAGTCCGTGATGGACGAACTATTATTAACGGCGTATGTGGTGTAGCGGTTAGACGTTTTGCATTCGCACACAGGAGACCGGAATTCGATTTCCAACTGAAGAGGATTTTTATCGAGAGATGTTTCTTCTGGGATGTTTTATCCCTCTCAGCGTGGGGTGGACCTCACATGCAGGGCCGACAGCATGCCTCCTAAATAATCTATCTTGTGTCGTTGGAGGCGTAAAATCACCTGCATAAAAAGAACTGTAATTATTATAAACACCAAAGGATTAAAAAAAGGGGTGGGGGCCTCCAGAATTAGCACCTAATCTCTCTCTCTCTCTCT
>NW_004797655.1:506306-508576 GCF_000002075.1 Aplysia californica
ACACACACACACACACACGCACACACACGCACACACACACACAATCATATCAGTTTGTTTCATCAAAAAAGTTGAAAGTTGTCCTTGTTTTTGTAGCAAAATCGAAAGGGGGTCACTCTTTACTATAACCTTTTGATTAAAAGTGAAAAGTCTCTGTATGCATGATGTTTACTACAGCGGACACGTCATAGCCATTTTAAAAATGTAGCCAGAATTCCTAACGTCCACTGCTATTGACAAATTAACACCCCATCCCCCTTGTTTTTGTTTTTTTTATGTTGTGTATGTAGGTCATTTTCAGGCATAAAACAATGTGTTTGGTGGGTTTAAACGTGTAGCTACCATTGCTTCATTCTTCAAGCAACAATAAGTACCCAAACAGTTCAAAATTTTCAACAGCCATGAGTATCGTGGTTAGGCGTGATACCAACAGCTGTTACTGAACTAACGATGTATTGATAGGCGAATCTTTTTCTACCTCTGATAAGCTTTCCCAGTAGCTAGACGTTGCTCCTTGAACCTTTCCACAAGGAAACACTCTCTCTGTAGCCGTTCTGCCTGCTGAATGGTTTGGTTCTAAGCCAGGCTTCTCTGTCTTGTTCGCATCTTCTGTTAGCTCCTCCGTCCTCCCTTTTTTCCCTCTCTTGCTCCTACTTCTGCTTCCAGAATGTGTTTCTCTAATGAATCATGGCATTTGATATGCCCTGAAAAGCCCCATTTCAGTTTCATAATGTTCTTGAGTGAGTGTCTGTGGAGTGGTTCTTCGTTCCTTATTTTCTGTCTTCACAATATTCCAAGACTTCTTGGGCGAATCATTGAGGCAAGGTTGTGCGTGAAACCTGAGTGGTCAGGCAACCCTTATTGAAAGCCCAACTGATGATTCAAGCGCGCGAGAGCATGATAATCCACCCTAATGGCTTTGATTGCAGGGTGTAGCAATAGCATTGTGATCAGATCAGCACACACATACATTTGGTATTTATTGTGAAAATGTTCGCGGTTGTTCTGATCTAATACTTGCGAAAATTACGTCCTTAAAATGTAAAACAGTCAGTGTCACGACGTGGTAAAATCCGGCGCTCGTCAATTTTTTGGGCATATGGAGCTATTGGTACAGCGTCTTAAAGTTTTTTCGTTTGTCTTGTTTTCGATTTTAAAAGGTACTTACCAGCTTCAAGAGAAGTCGAGATATTGGCGATTGAAAGGGGTGGGGGCCGCCAGGTGTAAAAGATCAAATTAGTGAGAAAATGGCCGCCAAATCTGGCGACGTCCAAAGCTTAAATGGCCTTGAAAACTGGAAATTAACATCGTTTGTGCCTTTGATCGATGGTTGTCAATTTAATCCACACCGAAATCTTTTTTTGTGTAGACATAGACGGTGTTGAGCCCAGCTTTTCCTCTCTTTTTAAAAAATGGATTGATATTATCCAAATCGCCAGGAAAATGTCGAATTTTTAAATATCATTATTTTGATGAACGCCTGATTTTACCACGATGACGCACAAAAACTGTAGGGAGGGGATACAAACCAGAAGCGAGAAAGGAAACGACGAAAGAAAGCTGCCGAGACGAAAATTGTAAGTCTTCTTACTGTTCTTTTGAGAGGAGAAGGTTTGGACTTTGACATCTTTTTTTTTTCTTGGTTTTTCTATGTCGTGTCTTCTTCTTGCTTTTTTGTGTATGTGAATGTGTGTGTATGTGTGTGTGTGTGTGTCTGTGTGTGTGTCTGTGTGTGTGCAAGTGTGTGTGTTTGTGTGTATGTTTATGTGTGTGTGTGTGTATGTGTGTGTGTTTGTGTGTGTTTATGTGTGTGTGTATGTGTGTGTGTTTGTTTGTATGCGTGTGTGCACAAAGAATCAAATAAAATTCTTTCGTGTAAGACGTTTTAAAAATTCTAAAATTGTGAGTATCTGCAAAAGCTGTATATTCAGAAAATTCCTTTATCGAAAAGAATGACTTTCCAACAAGTTCTTGTTTCTTCTTAAACCACAAATAAAGTATTTTTCCTCATGTTCATTCCAATGTATCCGAGTTGCCACCAGTCCAATATCTTAAAGACTCGAAAAACGCTACATTTTTTATGACGCACGAAGCGCAGACAACCAAGGACATATTTACGCTGTTACTTGCACGCGAATTTCAAGGTCTGAGAAATGGTTATTTCTAGCCTAACTTGAGAGTTAAAGGGGGGGGCGGGGATTCTTTTTCAATAGACACAGACAGACAGACAGACAGACAGACAGACAGACAGACAGACAGACAGACAGACA
>NW_004797655.1:510531-511886 GCF_000002075.1 Aplysia californica
CATGACGCGATGTCCTCCCCTGCGATTCCTCTTTATGACACAGCTGTCACAATTACGTTCGCTTCCCTTTTGAAAAACTCCGAGGCCCACGTTTGTGCATCTGTGGAGAACAGGCATTCTTCAGAAAATGAGAACCGAAGACCAGTCTCTCGCACACCTGTTGATATGATGCTGGGCCCAGTTGAGACGCTCTTGGCGATGGTATACGGTCATCGTTAGGTCGACGGCGACTAAGGCCTACCTGGCACAATCGTCGGTTCACTGTGTGTCTATTTCTGGCTCTTCCACAGGTACTCCCTACCAAATCTGACGTTCTTGTAGCTATCTGAAGTAGATTTGAACGATACATCCGAACAATGTGTCTGTATCCACATACATCGGTCACTCTGGGTCGACCAGACCTTTTTTGGTCTTCCGTAGAATTCGCGAGCTGAAAACGAGTTGTCAGTCTGTGGATAGCCGGGATGTGAACACTAAAATGATTGGCGACCACAATTAGCCTTTTTCCACCCTCTAAACGGTCAATTGCTCTTTCTCGCAGTATAGCTCTTAAACACGGCACTGTCGTTGCAAATGCATGCGAAACGGCCGAACTGATTTTTTACCTCGACTTTCACTTTGGTGTTTTTTTTGTTATGGCCCAAATAGTTTTTTTCGTTTCTTTTGCTCGCTAGTATAGAAAGTCTTTTCGTGTTATAGAACATGTCTTTTCGTGTCATTTCATGTCTTATCGTGTCTTATCGTGTCTTATTGTTATTTTTTAGTTTCAGTAGAGGTTTTACGGCGCTCACAACTGCATAAGGTCATTTGAGCGCCAGGAGATTAGAGGTGTTACAAGAGAGTAACAAACATAAAAAAGAAGATATATGTTTGATAGGAAAGAAGAAGCAAATCACAACAGAGCACCCGCCAACCACCCACTGATTGGTGTCTTATCGTTGTCTTATCGTGTCTTATCGTGTCTCATCGTGTCTTAACCTATCTTAACCTGTCTTTTCGTGGAAAAGAATGACCGCATTTATGTCCCGTCAGTTGCCGTGGAATAGCTCCTTTCTTAGTAAAAGTTAAAAAGAACGACACACAGTTTGGAAAATCTGTCAGTAAAATATTTACTCCCTGACTACTATTAAAGAGTGTTCATGTATGTACATAATATTTTTTCAGATCGAAGTTTTTAGCTCAAAAATATTTACCTCTATTTTATTGTTAATATTACTTTATGTTTTTTGCATTTACAACTTTTTGTGCGCGTTGTTCACATGAGACTTTTTTTAATCCCTTGCCCATTTATATGAGATTGACGGCATCTGATTAATAGAAAAAAAGTGCGTATGATAGTGTCCAATAGTGTATTA
>NW_004797655.1:513875-515392 GCF_000002075.1 Aplysia californica
TAGAGGCTGCAAGAACGATGGCGAGCGACCCGATGTGTCCAGGACAGGCCTCGACCAGGGCAGCCCCGTTTGCCCAACTACAGGATCGACCGATTCAATGTCAGACCGCCGTGGCGAACCACTACTGCAAACCGCACCAGAAGCCAATAACGGGTGACAGTCAATGTCCACGTTGGGGAGGAGACGGCGGGGAACCGTCTCCGTAGAACCAGGTTCGCTTCTAGTGTCCCTGCCAGGCGCCCAGGGCACACCCCACCCCACACAGCAGCTCGCCATTCACAGTGGACACGATGTCAATAGGACCAGGTAGTCTTCTCGGACGAATCCAGATTCAATCTTCTTCACCCAGATAGGCGAGCCCACATCTGGAGGCGCCCAGGAGAGCGGTTCCACCCTGATTGCATCCAGAAGGTGACACCCTACGGTGGAGGGTCCGTTCTGGTATGGGGAGGCTTCTCAGCTCATCACAGGACCCCCCTCCCCCTTTTCTACCATAAACATGGTAATTTGAATGCGACAAGGAACAAGGAAAATATTCTGCGTCCCT
Organism: Aplysia californica; assembly: GCF_000002075.1. Lineage (NCBI taxonomy): Eukaryota > Metazoa > Mollusca > Gastropoda > Aplysiida > Aplysiidae > Aplysia > Aplysia californica. The sequence continues at coordinate 514,423 of NW_004797655.1, forward strand.
TTGCTGTTTCTCTCCTTCACCAGATTGGACCCTAGACTGTTCAGCAGGACGACAATGCTACGCCACATCAGCCGGCAGATAAGGGACAACCACCTTCCTGCGCAAAACCTTCATCATCTCTTGGGTTACCTCGTACAGAAGTAGCAGACCTACTGCAACAAGTTCTCCGAAGGCATGTCCTGTCCATGCGTCGACACTGTACCAAGTGTTTGATCAAACTACGGGGTGGCTACACCCACTATTGACAATGTTCATGAAGAACTATGGCTGCTCATACTTTTGAAATCCGACCTGTGTGAATTGTACACACTTAAGCTAGAGAGTCGAAAATATCTTTTTTTTCAGAAAAAAAAAGAATAAATTCGATTAAACTGTTTTTCAGTTATCTTTCTTTGAATTTTTGTTCCTTGGCTTTTTGTGCGAGTTTATATTGCTAGCTGACTATATTATAGGTGTGAGCAATCAAAATGAAGTAGAGTTCTGCAAAGTTGACATGTTTCAATAAAAAAGTACAATGCGTATGCGTGTGTGTGTGTGTGTGTGTGTGTGTGTGTGTGTGTGTGTATGCGTATGTGTGTGTGTGAATGTGCACGTGGTAAATACCAAACCATTGTGCTAAGATCTTGACAGTAAAGATGTATCTTATCTTATCTTATCTTATCTTACTTTATCTTATCTTATCTCATCTTACCTTACCTTATCTTACCTCATCTTACCTTACCTTACCCTGCCTTACCGTATCGTATCCTATCTTATCCTATCTTATGTATTCTTATCTTGTCTTGTCTTACCTACAATTTTATTATATTTGGGAGCATGGACTCAGCACACTTCTTTTTAATAATACTATATACAAGGCAACCGCTGTCTATTATTTATATTATGCTAGGATTGCCGTCAACCGTGGCCTTTTTAAAGCTGAATTATGATTGGTGATGGCGGTGGTGTGAGTGAGTGTGTGTGTGTGTGT
>NW_004797655.1:516822-518473 GCF_000002075.1 Aplysia californica
TTTATGTTTTAGTAAGCGTTTTACGGCACTTGCATTACAATTAGGTCAAGCAGAGTAAGTCTGATTCCCTGTAAGGATTTCTCTGTTGACATCCACCCCTTGGCTCTCATATGACCGTATGTAGTTGTCAGCGAGGAAAAACCTCTATTAAAACTAACTACCCCCACCCCCATTGTCTGTAGAAACAGCTCCATACTGTAAGTAGTGTAAGGCGTACAGTGTGTGTGGCTTTGAGTACTCATGGTTGAGTGAATCCTTGTGATTGGCCACCTCTGAACATTACGAACATTAAAACGTGTCGAGTCCAAAGGATGACATATAGGCCTTTGGTTCACGGAATTTCAGAATTAAAATTTAAAAATGTTAAACTCTGTAGGAGAAAAGATATATTGTTTAAAGTTTACAGGGATGAAAAGATTAGATTTTAAAAATAAAAGGAAAGGTAATAACAAAACAATCATTTCCTGGCTTTCCATACCAGATCTTTTAAATTGGTGCATATTGCATTTATAGGTGGTTTTAGAAAAGCCATTTCCGTTTTCGAAAATAACTTTCTTCTTTGAGAATTTTATGTCAAACAAATTCCTTGTGAATTAATAATATATGTTCCGAATTACGGCATTTTAATACTAATTTTGTGCAAGACATTTTTTTTTAATGTTGTACAGTTTTTTTAGGGATCATCCTGTATTTTAAAATAGCACAAGACGATAAAGCATTCAACAAGTTCTCTTTCCAGAACAAAAGAGACCCTTTCGTTTATGCAAGGAAAGAATTTAATGACATCTTAATACAACACACATACCATGTTATCACAGTGTGATAGTGACTTGTCGTAGACTGTAGTTCAGCTGTTAAATGTCAACGAAATGTTTGGCAAGTATATTTTAAAAAGATATGTGTGAATTAAATTTCCGATTTTTTTAAAAGCGAGCAGAAAATCACTTGTTGATGTTTAACGTATAAAACGTCTTTTTAAGAAATGTAACTTTTATTATAATTTCGTTTAGCTGATACATCTACACAATATTTAACTTGCTGAGATAATTATACCCTCCCTCCCCATTTTAGCTTTTTGCAGAGCTTTTATCTTTCAGTTTAAACAAAATAAAATGAAATAGCGTAAAAAGCTGGCTGTTAAATGATGCTTGCTTAATTTAGTTCTTCATTGCCATTTAGCAGAATGGGATTACACAAATCCTTTTATTCATTTCAGCAAAGTGATTCCACAACTAATGTTTTGAGAGACGCACGGAGAGAGAGAAAGAGAGAGGAGGGGGGGGACTCAAAGATAAAGAGTAAGAAAAGAAGAGAGGGGGAGTGGACAGACGGGGTGATACAGAGATAGACGGATAATCAGAAAGAAGACACGTAGTGAAAGGGGTGTGGAGAGAGAGATACAGAGAGAGAGAGAGAGAGAGAGAGAGAGAGAGAGAGATATAAGGAGAGGAAAGTGTGAGAATGTGCGTGTGTATGTATGCGTGCGTGTGTGTATGTGTGTGTGTGTACGAGAAGGGGGGGATAAGGAGGGGAGGGAGAGGCGGGTTGTGGGGAGACATAGAAACAGAGCAAATGAAGATAGAGAAATGGCAGAGAAAGAGAGAGAGAATGGGAGGACAGAGCGAGAATAAGAGAATAGAGAGGGGGGGGG
>NW_004797655.1:519605-521097 GCF_000002075.1 Aplysia californica
CAAACAAGGAAACATGCGTTGCATCTGACGAGGACATTTTGCAAAGAGATGAGACAAAAGCTATTGTCCAAGCCAATTGACACAAACTATAAAGTTCCAAAAGCTTCTCTAATGGACCTCGATGTGGACATGACATAATGGGCCTGTAAAAACGATTAATTTTCTCTGATGGCTGAAATCACTTCATTCTACAAATATTCTAAGCAATTAAGAAATAAGTATTACATGTAGCCTCTTGAGCAACAGTCTCATATGACCGAGGCGAACAGAAGCTGTATGCTTCCCGGGAAGCTGAGAATGTTTCGGTGTGTACTATGGTCTGCTGGGGTAATAATATAGTGTAAAGCGCATAGAACCTGCTATTGAGTGGGGATATGCGCTATACAAATGCTATCTATTATTATTAATAAGTAAGGATGGGAAGACAATAATTTGTACACGTATTCAAAGAGTGGAATGGCCGTGGCGGATTGGGGGACGGAAAATTGTGCAGGCTTCGTCCTGTTACGCATCGGATTGCTCAATAAGCCACCCTTCCAATGTACGGTGAACTTCGCAGGTTTCTGAGTGTGGTATCCAATAAGAGATAGCTGTGGTCGAATCCCGACCACGACAATGCTCAGCTGATTGAGTGTTCACTGAAAGCCGTTCAAGTTGTAGACCTCTCTACCGGGTTAGGTGTCGGAGGCGGTACATTGTTTAGCTGAAATTTGTCCGGTGAGTTTGTCTCAGAACAACCAGAAAATAAGTAAATAATTAAATTAGCGGCCATAAATATGTATTTTGGCTGTTTTGAATAACTGAGACCGTGAAGTCAGAAACCAAATTATGTTCTATTTGTTCTATCAAAATCGAAAGATTATTCAGAGTTGTTATCTAGATATTCAAAGAATTGCATTCGGAAAAGCTTGACATGTTGTGCAACTCAAAATTTCTTACGTCAAAGTTCTCAAAACTAGGTACTAAGCAATATAGAACTTTGTCATTCAAGGGTAGCGAAGTGGCAGAAGCTGGTTGTAAAATCTACAGAGATGCCCCAAGGTCAACCAAGCTACGGTTTATGTTTTAGTAAGCGTTTTACGGCACTTGCATTACAATTAGGTCATAGAAGTGCCGAAGATTAGAGGCGTTGCAAGAGAGGAACAAACATAACAAAAGAAAGACCGAAAAGGGCGTTGCAAGTTCGCAATAAAGGAACGGGAAGACTACAGGATGGATGAAGTAGAAGACGATCATTTCGTTTCTGATTATTTCTTGCATGTCTAGAACCGATTTCATCTTAGCCTGAGTGCTTCCTATTTTCCTCTTCTCTTTATCTTCCAACAAGTTTTTCCTTTTTTGAATACAAGAAGCTCTTTTTTTCAAACATCGTTTTTCTTAAGAAATGTGAGCGAACCTTCATTATCTATCTATCTATCTATCTATCTATTTATCTAGCTATCTATCTATCTATCTATCTATCTATCTATCTATCTATCTATCTATCTATCTA
>NW_004797655.1:522233-524506 GCF_000002075.1 Aplysia californica
GAGGCTGTTTTTGGGTGGATTTTTGGTTGTTGTTGTTTTTTTCGTTTGTCTTGTTTTGCATTTGCTTGGTTGGTTTTTGCTGTTGTTGTTTTTTCAGGGGGAGGGTGGAAACGCCCTCATTTCACAAAGCTCAACAATGTTACGTTTGAGATTTGAACAGACATAAAGGTAACCCCTCTCTATTTTTCTTACTGGAAACACCATCACAGAAGCTAGTTTTGATAAGAGTTTTACGTCACCTTCAGCACTATTAGGTCATATAGGCGCCAAAAATTAGAAGTGATATTAAAAAATGACAGGCAAAGAAAAGAACGATAAGAGATATGGATGACAGATATTTGATAGAAAAGAAGGAGCAAACCACACCAGAGCGCACACCAACCAGCCACATCATCCCAGAGGATCAGAAAACAGCAGAACATTCCAATTGATACTTCGCCTCAGTAAACAGAGCGAGCAGATTAAACAAAACCGACAACTCTCTAATAAACAAGGCAAAGCGCAAAGTAAAAGCCCCTACAGTAAACAACGTACCGTTTGAGGAAGATTTCAGCATGATGGAACTCAATCGGGCCCTCTAAATGCTGAAACAAAAGAAAGCCCCAGGACCAAACAAAATGCACAATGAAATGCTGTGCATGCAACCTTGGCTGTAAAGGAAAAGGAATTCTACATCGCCTAATAAATACTACATGGAGAACAAGACGTGGAATACCAAAAGCATGAACAATTGTCCAGATAGGATCATTCCTGAAAATGGGAAACCACCTGGAGAAGCAAAGAACTACCCACATATATCACTAGCCTTCATGCATTGATAAACTTGCTGAAATAATGGCAAACAACCACCTCTACCGATACCTGGAGAACACCGACAGCTTGATACCACACCAAGCAGGTTTGAGAAAGGGTAGCAACCCCGAAGATCATCTTTTCAAACGATCTCAAGACATCCAAGATGGCTTTGAGCAGACAAAACACACTGTCGCCATCTTTGTAACCCCCCAACTGATGTACGACAGAATGTGTAGAAAAGGCCTGCTCATGAAAATGAAGAACCTCGGGATACGCGGCAAACTTTATATATGGGTCAAGTTTGTCCTTGCAAACCGAAACATCGAAACCAAGAGGATCAATACTCACTCGTCAAGGGAAGTATTGAGGGAAGCCTAGCCCAAGGTTCCTGTCTGAGTTGCAGTTTGTTCCTCGTGACGTAACAAACGTGTAGAAGCCCGAAAAAACTCTCTACGCCGATGTTCTTGCCCTAAGGTACACACATCCCGGCACGGTAGTAGGAGCAGGGAAATTAAATGAAGACTTCAAGAAGCTTCGCTGCCACAGTCAGAAATGGAAGCTTAAAATAGATTGCATCTAATCGGTAGAAAAATACAGCAGCTATGATGCAGAAGTGATGACAGTTGAAACAGCACTGTGCCATCTCCACACAGTTTTTGACACTCACCCTGACAAAACACAGAGTACTGACATTTTCACTTAGTTACTATCAGTTTTGCAAGCAGTAGAAAGCTACCTTCATCTAAACGAAAATTTGGCAGCTATACTGTTTTGGCACCCACCACCTGATAACATTTTATGGTGTTATACTGGTGATGCACTGGATTCCTAGACACCCAAACACACCTGGAATTGACAGAGCAGAAACACGTGCCTTAAAAAAAACAGAAAGGAACGACCCAACATTCAAACTTCATACAAAACTACAAAACAAATCCTTAAAAGCAACAATAAACAATATTGGATGAAAGGATGGACCTTGGAAAAGACAAGCAGGGCAGTTTTCAAACGACAGACTAAATAAAACGAAAGGAAAATACGACGTCAACCATCTTCAGAGAAAGGAACAGATCCGCCCGCAAACAGAACAAATACAGCTCGACTTCCACTTAAATGAAATAAAACCAGAACTTCCCCAAATTGTCCTTTACGTGACTACGCACATGAGACTGGGGATGATCACCTGTTCCAATGCACAGCCCTAAATGACATCAGATACACTTTTTCCTCCGATACCTAACATTGATAAGGCATTCTATGGAACACTGCAGCAATTGTAGTATACCTGCAATTATGGGACAGAAGAGGGAGAGCCCAGTGACAACAACAACAATAACAACAACAACAACAACAACAACAACAACAACAACAACAACAAACAACAACAATTGATTCGAATCTGTATAAACATAATTGCAACTCTTCAAAAAGTTTAACGCTTTGGTTGCCATTTCTCGATATCTATTTTTTAAATTAAT
>NW_004797655.1:525635-531149 GCF_000002075.1 Aplysia californica
AATATATTAATTATATCTATGTGTCTTTAGATTTGTATTCATTCATATATGTTTGCCATTGTACCCAATGTTTTCCCACGGGAGAGTGTGAATAAAGTGTGATTGGTTGACTGACTGACTGACTGACTGATTGGTTGATTGATTGATTGATTGATTGATTGATTGATTGATTGATTGATTGGTTTTTGGTTCGTTGGTTAGTTGGTTGGTTGGCTGGTTGGTTGATTGATTGATTGATTGATTGGTTCTCTGGGTAAAAGTGAACATCGGTCCTCATTTGAAACTTACTTGATCTGGTACGATCTCCGTAGGGATACATTTGGGTGTCAGTGACGTCATACGGGAAAAACGCCTTTAACTTCTTTGAACTATGAGGGGAAGCCGAGGGGCTGTCGGAAAATGTATTTGTCACTTCTTCTTCTCCAGTATGGTGTTCTCTTAAAAGATCAGATTTGTGGCCTAGTTAACACTGCGTTACTGATTACTACTCTAAGGAAGATTTATGGTCTATCTATCTATCTATCTATCTATCTATCTATCTATCTATCTATCTATCTATCTTCTATCTGTCTATCTATCTATCTATCTATCTATCTATCTATCTATCTATCCATCGATCTTATATCTATCTATCTATATATCTATCTATCTATCTATCTATCTATCTATCTAAATCTATGTTAGCGCCATTTTCTTTCAGCGTCAAAACAAAAGCTATCCTTCCACTTTCAGGTTCTTGAACCTAACATTTTCATCATGTTACATCAATAGTTTTCGTAAACATAATTAAGAAATGATTTTGAAAAATGTCTACACAAAACAAAACGTTACTCACCCATGGATAGAAAGACAAGAGCAAGGTATGCTATCATCGCTTTAGTCAAGTAGCACACTTTTTAGTAGATTTATTTTAGTCTCTAGATCTTTACTTCCGTATAATTGGAGCTAAGCTTTACACACCAAAGTGTGAACGACAAAAAAGGGATATTCAATGGACGTAGACTAAATTTTGGAAACAATTATTGTGCAAACCATGGCCTATTATTATTATTATTATTATTATTATTATTATTATTATTATTATTATTATTATTATTATTATTATTATTATTATTATTATTATTATTATTTAGTATTTTATGAAGAAATTGTTTTCTTAATCTAGCCTCAATTGTTTTAGGAAAATACGATAAACTTCAGACAAATTGGTACAACCTGCTGTGCTAATTATGGGTTACATTAATCCATCTGTTAAAGAGATTGTTTGGGATAAACTGCACCACGAATTTTAGACCGCGCTATGTTGTAGTCAAGAGACCATTATGAAGGAAATACTCGAAGGCAAGATATGGGGCACAATGGCCAAGGGTGGACAACGCACAATGTTGACCTACGACATCAAAGTATGGACTAGCCTAAATGACAAAATAAATGTACGTGAGCAGTTAGCGACAGTAAACGGTGGCGGGTTATAATACGTCAATCCTTGAGCAAGAGATGACACCTGCCAGCTATCAGAATCATCATCATCATCATCCGGGGCAAGATCTGCGACACACATCGGCGATCATGGTTCTCCATTCCTTCCTTCGCTCGGATGCTCTCAAAAAAGCTACGTTTCCCTGATCTTTCCCTGTTACCCATTTGTTTAGGTTCCCTAAGTATGTTGCTCTGGGTCTACCCCTGCCTCGCTCGCCCTCAATTTTGCCAGTGAGCGCTAGATGTTAAAGACCCTTATGTCTCTTCAGGTGTCCCAAAAACTGCACTTATCGTTTCCTGATTGTTTTTAACATTGAGCGTCCCACGTGGGCTTCATCTAGCACTACCTCATTTGATTTCTTTTCCTTCCACGATACCCTTAGCAGTCCCCTAAGAAACCACATTTCTGTTGCTTCTATTTTATTTTCACTGTCTTTAGTGATTGTCCAGCATTCACAGCCATATAGAAGGGAGAATAATTAATTATATTATAGTGCGGTCATAAATTCGTGGCGCAACTTATCCTCAACTATCTCTTTTACGGATGAACCAATGTCACCCATACTGTGCACTGCAGTTTGTATCAATTTGTCTTAATTTAATCATATTTTTCCACAACTATTGAGGCCCGATTAAAAAACTTGTTTTCCCAAATTTATATAAAATATATAAATCTTCATCACGCGGAAAATGTGATTGTTCACAACACTTTCCGCTTCTCGCTCACGCAATATTTTGCATACGCATATGGCCTACGACACAGCTCGCCAATGGCACTTTTTAGTGGCAAAACTTCTTACAAAAAAATTGTTTTGTAAGGAACACTTTTTGGGGGTTTTTTGCACTAATGTTTCCATAATCATACGTTCAAAAAGCATACTATTGGGATTAGAAAAAAATGACAAACTTGCTTTTAAAAGCGATATTGTCGGAGGTGTAAACTTTTAAAAATCAGTAGAAACCATCGACTGGGATTTTTAAATTACTATTCATTAAGGAATTTTCTAGAATACAGTGTGCTGGAGTTTTTAAAAATATTCACCTGTTAAGACAAATTGATAAAAGTCATTGTGCAAAAGTTGGAGAATCTATGTTCGATAGGTAAGGAGATATTTCACAATAAGTTGGGCCATACATTTTTGACCGCACATTAGTCGAGGCTGCAAACTCACTGGTACACTTAGATATTTTGTGCTTGTTTTTGTTGTTGTTGTTTTTGTTGCTTTTTTTGTTGTTTTTGTTGTTTGTTTTTTTATAGCAGCTTTGTAGACTAAGACTGATAGACGTTCTTTGAAACTGCTCAGCAAAGCACGCTGAGTGGGTTGTTGGCGGGTACTCTGGTGTGGTTTGCTGATTCCTTCCTATCAAATATATCGTCCTGATCTTTCTTCTTTCTTTTCTTAGCATGTTACTCTCTGTAACACCTCTAATCTTGAGCACATATTTGACCCATTTGAGTTGCATCTGCCGTAAAACGCGTACTAAAACTAAAAACTAAAGCACGGTGGAGGAAAATAGGGGCGATGATGGAAATCTGTAATTTTCTCCTAAGATAACACTATTTCTGACGGCGAATTTGCTTTTTCCAACGTTGACATTACCGATTATTTTTTCATTTAAAACAATAATCCCTGGGCTTGGGATCTACTTTAAAGAAGAAAAAAAACAAGTGGGAAAACATTCCTAGCTTCATACTTCGTTGGGGGATTTAAATTTAATGAACTGAGCTGCTACTGAAATCAGAGATAAATCGCGTAGGACATCAATTTCTTCCGCTTTCAGAACAAATTAGACGTGATTCTTGATTGTAAATATTTGACAACCCCTTCGCCTCAATTTAAATCACTCCAGAAACCGACTTCTACAACCCCTGCCTGCCAAGGGCAACTTGGACAATATGGGATGCTATATTCCACAACCAAGACTGATAAAATGTGTGACAGCGTTGTGAAATCATTCCTAGGCCTTTGTTAAAATAACGAAATATGTGGGGCATCGTGGTAAAATCAGGCGCTCGTCTAACTAATGGCATAGAAGAAAATGGGGGGGTTTCAAAAACCAAGTGACCCCGACCTCCTACAGTCGCAAATATCTGGACTTCTTTTCAAGATAGATCGGTATTTTTTAAAGATCCAAAGCAAGACAAATGAACGACATTTTAGATGAAAACAATTACTCTTCCTCATGTCCTAAAATGTAAAAGCACCTGATTCCACAGGACATATGTCGCAACACATATGTGAGGCATCGTTGTGAAACCAAGCACTTTTCAAAATAATGAAATCGAAAAAATCTGCATTTTTCGGCAATTTGGACATTTCTTTTTTTCGAATTTTTATTTTTCGGCTCAACACCTTGTATTTGTCCATTCAGAAACACTTTTATGTGTGGATTTGATGGAAAAACGCTGACTAAAGGCACGAAAAAATATTTAAATTTGTAGTTTACAAGGACTCTTGAGCTATGGAAGTCACAAAATTATGGCGGCCATTTTCTCACTAATTTTACTTCTGAAACAAGGCGACCTCACCTCCTTTAATCGCAAATATCTCGAATTCTATTTAAGATAAATGGCTATTATCGTCATCGAAAGCAAGGCAAATAAACAACCTTTAAGATGATACCAATAACTCCATATGCTCCAAAATTGACGAGCGTCTGATTCCAAAGCGTCGTGACACATATAACAAAAGTAATCGCCGTTCTGACACCATAACCATCACTGCATCGAGCACCATTATCATCAATCCTCCATACTTATTAATCCGTTGATTGCGCTTCACAGCTAGCACATCAAACTAATGACTCCCTCATCGCGTGCGACATTACTGACAGAAATCTGCACAGGCGTTACGGGGAATCTTCAGCCTGTCACAACACAGAATAAGACGACTTACAGCAATGATGAGGAAGCCTCACCTAGGTGGTTGGCGTGTGCTCCTTTTTTGGTATGTTAAACTCAGTATTAGCCCTTCTAATCTTCAGCACTTATATGACCTATATTATCTTGCAGGTGCCGTAAGACTCTTACTCAAACTAAAAATAAATTGAAGGCGTAGTTTTACAGCGTCTAAAAGTAAAAGAGTGTCACACCAGAGAATAAGACGACGTACAGCAATGACCAGGAGACCTCACCTGGATGGTTGGCGGGTGCTCCTTTTTTGGTATGTTACACTCTATTAGCAGTTCTAATCTTCAGCACTTATATAATATTATCTTGTAGGTGCCGTAAGACTCTTACTTAAGCTAAAAGATAAATTGAAGGCGTATTTTGACTCCACCTAAAAGTAAAAGGGTGCAACATCAGTTGAGGCCGAATAAGACGACGTACAGCAATGACCAGGAAGCCTCACGAGGGTGGTTGGCGGAGGCTACGTTTGGGTATTTTATACTCTATTAGCACTTCTAATCTTCAGCACTTATATGACCTATATTTATTATCTTTCAGGTGCCCTAAGAGTAAGACTCTTACTCAAACAAAAAAATGAAGACGTATTTTGACTGCGTCTAAAAGTAAAAGGATGCAACATCAGTTCAGTTGGAGTCTTTCTGGATGTAGATACAGATGAACCTGGTTCGAACCATGAAAATGCCTTCTAAAGCTGTAATAATAGTTGTTTGAAGAGTTTCTGAGCTTCTCCTCCCTTTTTGCTCTGGGGGTATCAAAGGTCCAGTTTCTTGCAAAGCCTTGCACAGGGGCTCTCGTGGCCTAGAGGTTAAAGTGTTGGCCTCTCATTCAAAGGCCCCGGGTTCGAATCCGGGTAGCGACCGAAAAATTTTCTTCTCTAAAATTGTCTCCTTTCACCTCCTTTCCTGCTCTCTAGCAATGTTCTGTTGTCTGCTTTCGTTTCCACTTTCTGCCCCCACCCCCTCACCTCCTTTGCTCCCTCCTCTGTGCTCCTGACTCTTTCTGCAGCCTTTCTACTGCTCCTTGGCTCCTCCAAACTGCTGTCTTTCTGCCACACCCCTGATCTTCTGGTAGGAAAGATCTACACCTAGCCTTCTCGGACAAGGGCGAAAAATCTCGGAGGGCCC
>NW_004797655.1:531954-535826 GCF_000002075.1 Aplysia californica
CCCCCGGCCCACCTCGGACTGGACAGTGTATTAGCTGTGCGTGCTTCCGCCTGTCAATCTCGACATTGTAGTTACCAGGAGTAAATTCAGGTAAAAATCTAAAGACGTGAGCGCATTGTTCGCGTCATGATATGATGAAATCAGACGCTCGTCAATTTCGAAGCATATGAAGTTATTGGTACACTTTTAAAGCCGTTTCATTCACTTTTCTTTTGATGAAAAAAAGTAAGCCTGTATCTTGAAGTGAGGTCGAGATATCAGCGATTGAAGAAAGTGGTGTCAGAAAAAGGCCTCCAAATTGTGCGACTTCTAAAGCTGTAGTGTATTTTTTATTTTTAATCAACATGTTTTGTTTATGTGTTTGTTTTGGGGGGGGGGTTGTAAAAATCCATGCAGTTATTTAAGGGGACATAAAAGGTGTTGAGTCAAAAAACCACGCCCCCCCCCCCCCCCAACCCCTCAAAAAAATCGTTTTTTTTAATTATAAAAATTGCCGAACATGCGGGAAAATGTCGATTTTCATTTGGACTAGCGTCTGATTTCACCACGATTCATCGCCTACAGACGTGAGCTCATTTCATTTCCAGGATGATTTCCGTATTTCAGGGTCAGACGCTTCTCGCATTCCTTGCTTTGCCTCAAGGTCCACGCAAGCTAGGAAACGTTCCACTATCCGCACGGCCGCTAAATGTGACGTCACATGGAGAGAAACGAGCGGGCTAAAAATATCTCATTTGCACACTCGCAGTCGCTGCTGTACCAAAAACTAGTTTTTGGCCGTACTACCAGGGGGTTTTTTGTACTCCATAACGTGTTCACTTTCGTCTGTCCGCCTTGAACAAAAATTCTAGCTGATTTATTAATTTGCCAGTGGGCATGAAACGTTGCATGAGACCCCTCTAGGCGTGCCAGAAAACAACAATATTCTTTTTCGAAAATCTTGAACTAAGTTCTTAAAAAGTTTCCGTATGTGTGTACTCTACAAAACATCGCCCTTTTTGTGTGTACGCAAGACCACTACAATCTGGCATTCAAATTACTCATTATGAGACTACGACACTACCTTTCCCCCACATCTAAGTGATATCTCGTAGATTTCCTCTCAAGACCGTCTAGACGTCTCCACTTGAGTCTCGAAAAGTAACCACCTGTCTGTTGGACAATGTTATATAAGCGTGCGATAAAGTGGTCGTTGTTGAAAATAGGACAACTTTTTATGTTTTAGGTGTATGTTGTAAATCACTTACTTTTTTAACCCACTTTAGGCCAACATCAAACAAAACATGTCAGAACCTTTTTCTTCATTAATGAACTTTTAGATTCTGTTCCTCTTTCAACTTTTATACCTGCATGCAAAGACCAGTCAGTGGAGATTAAACAGCACAATTTGGGGGGTTTTCTAAGTTCACCGCAGTCAATTAGCGGATGGTTGAGAAGCGCCACTGGTAGGTCATATTTCTTCACTTTCACATTGTTGTTTCTGTCTATCTGTCTGTCTGACTTGCTTTTTCCCCAGCACTCAATGACCATTATCGCACGATGTGCTTCTCCTTACTCAAACTCAAACTCAAACGCAGTCAGACGAAAATGAACAAGCTATTATGTGCGTGTCGGACCATGGAATAAAAATACCACTGTGGCAACAGCCTAGGGGGTTTTAAAGGGTGGTCTGATTTTATCCTGGTCATCTCTTACTTTTATTCAGTGTCTATCATAATAATTTTTTCCGATTGTTCTCTGTATCCGACTGTACCCGGCCGGTCTCTGGTGTCAGCTTACCACCTTCTTTCTGGTCTTCCCCATGATCATTTATCGGTTGTTTTTTTTATCTCCACTCAGTACACCTCTTACTTTTGTTCAGTGCCTTTCACAATAATTTTCCCCGGGTGAACTGCAGCCACATTTCTACCCACAGACAGTCATCTATGATTATATATTCCGACCCCCCCCCCCTTTCCCCGTCCCCATTCTTCATCTCTCAAACAAAAGATGTGACTCCTCCCAGTTTGAGTAGGCTGAACGCCAAGCATACATTTGAGGCAAGGTGGTGAAATCAAGCGCTCGTCATAATAAATAAATAAAACAAACCTACATTTTCCTGACCATTGGGAATTGTTTCCTAATTTGTATTTTCTGGTTCAACACCTTTTGTGAATTATACTGAAAAACGTTGATCAAAACAACAACAAAAATGCAAATTTCCAGTTTGCTAGGACACTCAAGCTATGGAAGTCATGAGACTTTGGCGCCCATTTTCTCTCTAATTTTACCCCTGATTGAAGCCAAGCGACCCCCACCACCACCAATTGCAAATATCTCAACTTCTACTCAAGATGGATAGGAATTGTTTTCATTAATAGCAAGTCGAGGGAATAAGCTTTCAGGTGATACCAATAACTCTACATGCCCAAAATTTGACGAGCGCCTGATTCCACCGCGTTGAGGCACAGACGTGCCCTACAGAGGTGGAAAAATTAATAGTGCTTATATCAAACAAAAATAATTCTGGACACAACGGTAGAATGAGGTATAACAGGTGAACAACAAGGTGTACTGAGTGGATATCAAGAACAGAAAAACGATCAGGGGGAAGATCAGAGAGAAGGTGGTAAGTTTGACATCAGAGAGTGGATGGGTACATAAGGATACAGAGAACAGCCGACAGAACATACTGTAGGTCATTGTTGGAAGGCTGCATACTGCAGTAGACGGACAATGACTGGAAAGAAAGAAAGACAGAAAGAATGACAGAATGACAGAAAGAAAGAAAGAAAGGAAGAAAGAAAGAAAGAAAGAAAGAAAGAAAGAAAGAAAGAAAGAAAGAAAGAAAGAAAGAAAGAGAGAAAGAAAGAAAGAAAGAAAGAAAGACGAACAAGATTTCAGATTATTCATGTTTATTATGTTTGTCATGAGAACAATATTATTATTTCCAATAGTCATAGTAGTACTGTAGTCTGTTATTGTTGGGCACAAATGCTGAGAAAAAAAACAATAATTATAAATTATCAGAAAACCGATTTTCAAAGATTCAGATGACATTACAATACTTGATTCTTGTGCAGTTGATTCATATTTTCGCATAGTGTCCTTAAAATGCAACTGAACATGCTCCTTATGGTGTTCAAAAGTTGTTTTGTTTTGGGTTTGTTTGTTTGTTTGTTTGTTTGTTTGTTGTTTTGTTGTGGGGTTGTTTTGTGGGGGAGGGTGGGGGGGCTGCTTTTTTCTCTATTATTTAAAGTAGAAACTAAGTCATGTAGTTCAAAGATCCCCAGTTTGACCCTTGCCATGGGTCAACGTTAACGTCCAAAGTTATCATTTCCTTCGATACAATAATAACATTATTACTTTGTTAAAATTGTCTATCTTCACTTACAATTATTTTTGAAGGGCATCATATTATCTTAACGTTTCCCCTTTGTTTTTGTTTGATTTTGATTTTCTTAGACCTCTTTTGTCGTAGAAATCCCATCAACTCAGTTTAGGTGAACGTTTTTTTTTTATTTTTTCAAGTGACAATGACGTATAAAACGTGACGTAAGCGACGCCTGGTCGCCCGGGAGCCGTCCACTGGTCACTTGTCTGGACAGAGCGGCGCGGCTCATCTCTTGGTCTGCACGGCGACGAAACACTTGGCGAAGGTGACGAAGGTCTTGTCGTGGACGCAATTGCTGGAGTACTCTGTGCCGTAGAACTCTCCACACACCTGGCACACCTGCAGGAAGAACGTCACCTCCACGCCGGGGGGCAAACTGGGGATGATAGGCAGGTAGAGTGGGAATATTGTTATTATTAGTTGGGTTGGGGACTTTTTTGTTGTTGTTGTTGTTTTGTTGTTGCTGTTGATGTTGTTGATTTGTGGTGAATTATTTGGG
>NW_004797655.1:538179-561048 GCF_000002075.1 Aplysia californica
CCCCCCCACCTATACATAGGACCCAATTGCATGGCTAGGGGCCAGTTCCGTTGCAGGGAGCCAATTGCTAGTGATGTTACCAATTCAAGGAGGCTGAACGACATGCACCGTGCAGCACCATTGCCAGTTTTATGTCACTGTGAATTAAATACTTCCTTGTCAATATCGTCCCCGAGATTGTTGAGGATAGCAATGCATGGCCGCGCACAATTGAGCACTAAAGTTGAAGTCCAAGACATTGATTTTGACTCAGAATGCTTCGTTCGCAAACGTATTGAGCAATTCTTTCGTGACGAGATGGAGGATGTACAGCATTTGCAAGACAAGTAGTCATATAAGAGCCGAACATTAGAATGTTACCAGGGAGTAACATACAAAGAAAAGAAGGAGAGGACATAGGGATGATAGAGGTGTGATAGGAAACAAGGGGAAAACCATTCCACAAAAGTTGATTTTATTTCTTTCGTATTCAAAGTTGTTAGATTATGTTTAGTTAGTTATGGTGTTTTGAATCAGGGAGACGGTTTGGAATAAAATAAGCCATGTCACAAATACAGAACTGGAACCAGGAGAGACCTATTCCATTTGGGTTTCATTCTGTTTCCATACGTTTATAGTTAATGTTCTTGGTAGTAGTTTGCTTACTAACTAGACCTCTATAGATTCTCTAGTGTGCAAAGAAGGAGAAGTCTGACACACAATTGGCATGACGTCATTGCAAGGCAGCGTGGCGTTGCACTTTCGGGAGAAAAAAAAGCGGTATAAAAATGTGGTGCGAAACCGGATGGTGCAAGGAAATTCCCCACGCTTTTGACAGATTGACACGCAATTGGGTCTTACCATGCAATTGGCTCTTACACGATATCTATACACATGTATATAAATATGAATATGGATATGAATATGGATATGAATATATTAGTGAAACCACCAGTAAACGTTTCTAAACACGTGTTTGGCTCTTGCGATTGAGGGTTCATGTCTCCAAATCGATCCAGGGTGTGCGTGTTGGGCTGTAAAATACATTAAACAACCAATGACGCTGGTATAGTATGAAATTGTTGCACTCTTTGAGCAAATTTAAGCTACGAGTATTTCTCAGAGTGAGCATTTTATTCACTGTACTTCAAAACTTATTTCTTGGCATTACAATTTTACCGGCTAAGGACGTTCTAGGAAACAGGTCTACAGCGTGTGCAGATAATTACTCTAAATGAAATGGAAAGATATTTTGGCTTTTTTTGGAACTCTCGTAAATGGACTTTCCATCGTGCATCAAACGTAGATGGAAAAGTCTCAGCAACGAAGTTGGGTGGTCAGCGGGTACTACGATTTGTTTTGCTCCTTCTTTCCTGTCAAACATATATCATCGTCATCTCTCCTCCTTCTATTTGTGCTTGTGGCTGTCTTGTAAAACCTCGGTTCTTTTGCACTTATATTACCTTTTTGTGTTGCAAGTTCCATAGAACTCTTATTAATACTGTACAAAAATGAAGGGGATACGTCATTTTTCCAGGCCATCTGTGTGAGGGGGCGCAGCCTTAACATTTCACATTTTAGAAAGCACATTCTTGACCCCACGAAGGTCGTCCTTGACAATGCAATCCAAAATAATTCCAATTTTTCCAAGTGGGAATTCTGTTTTTTAGAGGTTGATGGAACTGATTGGTTTAAAGATCTAGAAAGCTCAGAAAACACACTCTCCTGGCGTGGGTGATGTTGTTATTGCTTTTTACACTGTTCGTTCATTTCCTTAACACCTGGAATTCTCTCCATGAACACATGCATGAAGATCACCCAAAGTATGAGGATCCAATGACGAGACTTAATTAACTCCTCTTCTTTCCATATCGCGCTAAAATATTATCTAAGCAGGTCTTAGCCTCTTTCACGCAAAGGACCCAATTAGGCCACTGGAGCTCTAGAGTGATAGCCTTATGAACATGACTTAGATTTCTCTAAAGGGGACTTCCGCGCGTGAAAGCATGGGCAGGGCAGAGAGAGCCGCGAGATTAAAGTATTTGGTTATCTAAGGGCAGATAATCAGAGCGGGATGCGTTTAACACGACATGAGATGTGCATGATCACGACGATACACAGTGTGATGAAAAGGTTTTGTTTTCATTTTGCTTTTCATGCTTTATTGTTGTTTGTTTTTTTTTGCTTTATTGTGTTTATCTTTATCCTAGTTTCCGTTCAAATCCTCAGATCGTTTCTGGTTGTTGTGCTGCCGTATCTTACGAGCATGATTGGCCACGCATTAAATCAGAGGTTTGAATCGAATATCTTCTTTATACACTTGGAGGGGGAGACTAAACGCATCTTCCTCATTCTTCTTAAAACATCTCCTCTTCACTCATTGTCTGGGAAAGGGAGAACACCGATACTTCAAAATGATTATTTCTAAGTTCTGTGATGTGTTGTTTTTAACTATTCAACTATCATCAGACATGGATTCAAAGAAGAGCAAGTTTAGAAAGAAATATAACGGAAATAGAACTGGTTTCTTGATACATCAAGATACCGACAATAATAACAACGCAAGTCATTTTCTTTGGAACAAACTCCGTACAGTACAACGCAAGGCGCTTTACAAAACCGTCATCTCTATACAAAACACAAGTCGTGAACGAACATGCATACACGCTCTTTATGATAACGCTAACACATTAGCAAACATTCATACTATCACATCATAATGGATAACGAATATGCACATTTCATTATGACCACAATCCAATACTTTAGTCAACAAAAGACACACAGCACTATGAAAAAGGACATTCCTAAAGGGCAAGACCCTGCATGACATCGCAGAAGACGCCCACAAAGCAAATGTAATCAAGACATAATAATATCGCACAACCATAGACAAGTGGCAAATCGTCACCCTAGAATTACACAATTCTATCTGCCTGCTCGGTATCTAGTTTTGATCAATTTGACGTAAAACATTTTGAGTTTCACAACATGGCAAGCTTTTTCAAATGCAATTCTTCGAATATCTTGATAACGACTCCCAATAGTCTTACGATTTTTATAAAGCAGACTGCAGATAGAACATTTGGTTTCTGATCTCATGGTTTTAGTAACTCAAAACGACCAAAAATGTCAGATACAACTTTGTAATTCTAAGGTAGCAAAGTGTCAACGTGGCTGGGCGTATTGCGCATCAGAAAACTTTTCAGGCGTTCGAGAAGGCTGTGTTCACAAAGAAGATGGAGTCAAAAGAAATATCTGAACAACTATAGACAAGTTGCGACAACATGGATGTACGCTGTGCTTATCACAAAACTGCTTTCTGAAGAATTTTACCAAAGCTACTCTACGAAACAGACATGATACTTCTTACAAGAATAGACATCAGTGTGCTATTTTTCTCCCTTTGGAATAATCGATAAACAAGCTAGTTGTGCTCACAGGGATTTGGGAAAAACAAGGAAATACAAACGGAAACTAGCTCTTAGCATTGCTGATTAAAAGGCAATGGGAGGGTGCAAAGAAAGGGTTGTGCGTGTCTTAGATTTAATTACAGAATGGCTCCTCGCCACATCAGCGATGCACAAACTGCCGAAACGTTCTGGTTTCTTCGAGGTTCGAGAGGCGTCCGAGCTAACTCAGAAAATCACGAGAGGCAGATCTGAATAATTCTCTTGTGACCTCGGAGAAAAAGCCCAGTGGTCGGAGTGCTCGCTCGTATAACAAAACGTGGGAGCAGAGGAAGAAAGGGGCATATGTGTCGTCTTACGTCGTCTTTTCATTCTGTGTGATTTTGTTATGGTTGTTGTTGTTGCTTTTTCTTTCAGTTATTATTTTTTTACAGCTGCATTTTAGAACTCTTGGACTTAGAGGGGGCTTTTTTTATAATTGTCTCTTTACACTTACACGTCTATATTATGCATAATGGTCATCTGGCTGGAAGTTGTCATTAACTGGCTCTACTTTTTCTTTTCCCCTGTGTTGTTTCTGTACGTCAGTCTTGCAGACTTTTCTCTGCAGTGAATGGTATTTATTGTGTTAATACTCATCTCTTATATTTTCATTTGTATAAATGTATGTGTAACTATCCAACTCATCATCAGCATTGCCTCTCTCACCCTGGATCAGGGTAAAGGTAAGGAACAAACACGTTTTATATTTCCCCATCCTGGGCTAGCCTCTTGATGTTATTCTATATTTTCCCACTTTTATTCGACACCTTTTAGACCATCTAAAAGTTGGGCTTCGACCTTGCCTGTCAGTTCAAGCCCGGGCTGAGAGGTAGACAACATCCCACGAAAAAGAAGAGTAGTATACTCCATAAAAGAAATTCTCCCAACACGAGACTGAAACTCTGGTCTTCTGCGTCGGACGAAGAAGCGTATAACCGCCACACTACAGACCTTGGTCTAACTGATTCTAATTGCGTCGATACACTTCTCTTCACTCAAATAAAAAAACGAGACCAATCTGGTGTGGAGACCTGCAATTTTTATGAGTCACCATCATCCTAATGAATTCCCTTGCGAGAATTGGGCTTAATCGCATAGACTCGACGTGAGCCATAATTCTGCAGCAGTCATCCTCTTCCTATTCACAGTGGGCTAATCTGATTACTCAATGGGTATCATGCTGGACTATGGATTGGATGTCTCAACGGGGCACTCTTGGCCTAGATTTGTTGGGAGGGGGTGGGGTGGGATTGAGGTCCCTATCGACGATAATGACAGCTGCACCAACAGCAACAAAGACGACAACAACAACAACAACAACAACAACAACAACAACAACAACAACAACAACAACAACAACGACAACAACAATAACAACAACACCAATAACAACAGTACTACTACTATTAATAGAGTCTACTAGTACTACTACTACTACTACTACTACTACTACTAAAAAGAAGAAGAAGAAGAAGAAGAAGAAGAAGGAGGAGGAGGAGGAGGAGGAGGAGGAGGAAGAGAAGAAGAAGAAGAAGAAGAAGAAGAAGAAGAAGAAGAAGAAGAAGAAGAAGAAGAAGAAGAAGAAGAAGAAGAAGAAGAAGAAGAAGAAGAAGAAGAAGAAGAAGAAGAAGAAGAAGAAGAAGAAGAAGAAGAAGAAGAAGAAGAAGAAGAAGAAGAAGAAGAAGAAGAGCAGCAACATGTCTCACCTGCCAGCGTAGTGTCGTGTGTTCCTTGGGGCGAGGCTGGAGGAGGAACTGCCCGCCATGACCACCAACAAGGTCAAGGCCACGGCTACGACTGAGCGGAGGAGACAACTGGTCGACTGGTGGGTGTGGGGTGAGATGGAAGGGAAGGGCAAAATAAACAACGCATTATACATGTGTGAATTTATAAACATTCTAAAAAGAGATATTTTTTTAAAAATTGCTGACGTCTGTGAGGTAGCAGTTAGACTCTTCGCTGTCGTACACAGAAACCCCGGTTCGATTCTCGAGTGAGGTGAATTCTATCGAGTAACTCTTTCTTTTTGCTAAGATGGTGTATCCACTCTCAGCCCCGAGTTGGTCCTGATAGGCAGGGTCGGAAGCATGCTTCCTAAATGCAATAGAATGTTTCCTCTGGGCGTTAAAAAACAGTTAGATTTATTAAGTTTGATTCTGTACCCAAGGGATATTTGTGTTAGAGTATAATAATGTTGAGGTGCAGATACAACCAAATACAAATTTGACGAGATTTCTATGAGTCTGTTGTGTTTGAACTCGTGTATGGGTCAGTTCAATGGGGGTTTTTTTATCCAGGCGTTCATAGCCTCTTTTCGACACACTTTAGACCATTTAGGAAGTGGGCTTCCAACCCTGCCTGCCAGGGCAAATCCGGGCTGAGAAGGATACAACATTCTGTCAGAAAGACCTAAATATCCGATATAAATTTTCTCTCCTTCCAGGAATCGATCTTAGGTCTCCAGAAGCCTAACTGCTACACTGGATACACCGGTGAGTCTGTTCACGTGTGTATCCGTCTTTGAGTCTGGGAATGTTTTCTTGTGGCTGTACTGTACACGTTTTCTTCCTGAGAGATGAAGGAGGTTGGTCATTGTCATTAGTCATTGCACTGCCTATGTATAAGCATTGAGTGTTGGCTTTGATAAATAAACTGATTCATTGCAGTATTGCAACAGGTGGTTGGTGGGTATTGCTGGCGAGTCATTTCTTTACCATCCCTCCATTCGTTCATAGCATGTCTGTTCTGCCTGCTCTTCCCCAACGTTAATTGATCGTTATCTTGTCGACGTGCTTCTCTTTTACAAAAACGAAGGTGATTTAGAGGTAGCTAACAACCTTGACTTGCAATTAAGAAATTCCCTGTCTTGCTTTAGTAAGTTCATTAAATCTGTGCCATTTTTGGATTCGGTGCAGTAAACCGTTTTGTTTATTTTACAATACTCAAAGAGGCTTGGGAAGCACGTTATTTTTAGGGTTTTCATAGACTACAGTATAAATTGTGAGTACTCTCCCCAGACAACGATAAAAATTTAAGACTAAGACATTGGCTTTAAAAAGTAACCCCTTTGGCGTTTTTACGTTAATACTTGTGCAACACTTAACCTGCAGATGCTCTGAGCCATTTCGAAGGCGAGTACCAATTACTCCTTTTTGTTGAGGTTGATGTTTTCTTTAGGCATTTTTTGGGTAGAAATGAGGTTTCTTGGGAGATTGTTGAGAATTTCTTGGAAGGAAAAGAATTCAAATGGGTTAGTACGCCTAAAACTTGATGAAGCCCACATCTGCGGTTCACTGATGAAAAACAACAATAAACAAGCGATAACTGCAATTTCTTGGACATTTGAATAGCCATAAGGACCTTGAACATCAAACTATCACTGGCAAAATTGATGGCAAACTGGACAACTTACTTGAAGGGCCCAAACAGATGGGGGAGGGGGAAAAATCAGGATGATGTTGCTTTTTAGAGCATCCGAGCAAAGACATGAATGGATAAATATGTTCGCAGATGTCTGTCTTAGATTTGTACTTGATGCTGTGTATATTATTATTGTGTGTGCAATAAGAGAGAATAGGTGAGAGAATACGTGCATGTGTGCAGGTATGCACTCGCAAGTGTATTAATTTGTGTGTGTGAGTGTGCGTGGGTGGGGGGTGGTTGGGTTTGTGTATGGATGATGTATGTCTACGTGGGGTGGGTGAGCGGAAGTGACTGGTGGAATACCAAACCAGTGTGCCGGTGTCTGGACAGTAAAGATTTATCTTATCTTATCTAAAAGACGAATTCCGCTTCCTGGTCTCGATATTTCCTGTATAATTCTGTGATTCACAAATACAGTCAAAGGACAAAGATTTGATTGCAAAGTTCTAAAATTTGCCTTCCATCCAACTTGACAACGGAAGCGATCACTTTACAAGGTATAATTCCAAAGTCATACTGACCCCTCAGAATATTGACCTCTTTGATCTTGCATTTATGTCCGTGCACAACCTCGTCAAGCGTTGTTTTGTTTTCTTTTCTTTTGTTTTATTACACTTTGCGGTGGCTACTAGTTTTCTTTTCCCCTTTCGATTCCCTGGAACGTCACATAAAGGTCTGTCAAGCTCCCTGGAATGAGGTTTCGATTTCCTGACTACTTCCGGTGAGTGTGTTAAGATCATCTCATTGAAGGGTCTTTGAACTTCCATAGAAAAAAGAACAGTTTCAAAAGGCCAAAAAGAGCAGTAAAGATCAAGTTTTTTCCCGATTTTAAATAGTTATTGTCTTAGAACGAAAGAAATAACAATCAGTATAGACTGCATTGCAATTTTCATTGTGCATATCTCCACTAGATTAATCCGCTTCTGAAATCATGTTTACAATAACAACACTTCATTGATTCAGCATGTTCGCTCTCTGTCTGTCTCTGTGTCTCTCTTTCTTTCTTTCTATCTATCTATCTATCTATCTATCTATCTATCTATCTATCTATCTATCTATCTATCTATCTATCTATCTATCTCTCTCTGTATCTCTCAATATCTTTCTATCTCACTCTGTCCTTCTATCTCTCTTTCTCTCTGATATCCACTCCCTCACCAGGCACCCCTTCCCACACACACACACAAACACACTCTCTCTCTCTCTCTCTCTCTCTCTCTCTCTCTCTCTCTCTCTCTCTCTCTCTCTCTCTCTCTCTCTCTCTCTCTCTATCTCTCTCTCTCTCTCTCACTCACTCTCTCTCTCTCACTCACACGTTTATTGCCCGAAAACATTTGAAATTTTGAACTGCAAAAAAACAAAAAACGTATTCTTATAAATAATATCATAACTTGGTTATTATAAAATAAATATGACTATGACCATGGCAATCTTTATCCATCTCTCAAGGAGAAATCTGTCTTGGTTGATTACAAATGTAGTGGATGTTACAAAGGTCAGGTGCACTCACACATACACATAACAAGACAAAATATTAAATACATGTATTACCAGCTGACCCCCCCCCCTTCCCCTCTACTAAAAGGAATCACGATATCAAACAATTGATCGTAAACACAGCTTCCGATTCTGTGTAATGTATAATATTACGAAGTGTATACAGACCCGGTAACCGGGAACAAAGTCACAAAGTATACAGACCCGGTAGGGGAACTCTTTTGTGATTTCGGAGGGTTTCAGCGCCCAGACCCGGTAATGTGTGCGTGTGTGTCTGTGTGTGTGTGTGTGTGAGTTAAAGAGAGAGAGAGAGAGAGAGAGAGAGAGAGAGAGAGAGAGAGAGAGAGAGAGAGAGAGAGAGAGAGAGAGAGCGCAGGGGGAAGTGCTAGCAAAATGTATATAATATGACATGTCTGCCAGTTGGCAGGAAGGAACGAAAGACAGAGACAAACAAAGAAAAAAAGAATGCGAGCGATACAGAGAGAGAGAGAGAGAGAGAGAGAGAGAGAGAGAGAGAGAGAGAGAGAGAGAGAGAGAGAGAGAGAGAGAGAGAGAGAGAGAGAGACTGCTCGATTGAAATTATGACATTGTTCTTTTCTTCAAATTGTGATTCCTCCAACTCCAAAACAGGGGAAAAACGATCGTTCATCGAAAAGACATCCGCAATCTTCATTTAGTTTTAGATCTAGAATCTAGATCTAGATCTACAGTCTAGATCTAGGCTAGCCTCGAAATTAGATCAATGATTTATATCTGTCTGTCTAGATCTAGACCTAGGCCATAGATCTAGAAGAACCTAGTTCTACCCTGAGCCAAGAGGGTGCTGAAAGTTTCCGAAATCACAAAAGAGTTCCCCTACCGGGTCTGTATACTTTGTGACTTTATTCCCGGTTACCGGGTCTGTATACACTCCCATAATATTATTATATGGGAGGCGAGGTATCGATCCTACCTGTTTGCACTGGTTCCAGCTGTGCGGGATACCTCAACCTAGCAGATAGACACAGAAAGATACTCTACAGAGTATCTTCCACTAACGGGAATCGAATTCCCCTCTTTTGTGTGCAAAGATTTTCACCTATTATACCACATACTCTGGCGTCTTTAGTGAAGCGGCCTTGCGCTTCGCCGTCGCACGCAAAAGACTTGAGTTCGATTCCCGCGTGGGGAGAATTTGTACTGAGTTCCTCGGTCGTTTTGCTTTGACGTTGTGTTCCTCTCAGCCCGGGTTGGTCCTGGCCGACAGGATCGAAGCCTGCCTCCTAAATTATCTAAATTGTGTTGGCAGTAGGGTATACTCCTACTTTTTTAAAAATGGTAAAAAAAAATCAAGAAGACGTCATACGAAGTGGCTATAATTAATGGGCATGTGTTAAATGAAATTTTAAATCACACGAGAAAACCGCTACAGACCTTTAAACCCATGTTCTCTTAAGGGTCTAAACGATCAATTATGGAGTTCGTAGCAACTAAAAATAAAACCACAGGCGGTCAAAAAACATTCAAGTCAATGGGTAACCTAAAAAGTCTATAGAGTTCTGACTCGGATCAGGACCTGCGCACTTTAGGAAATGAGGCGATTTGCGTCCGTTTGTCTCGTTTCACCGCTTATAACGCCATACTTTTCAGACGTGTGAGGTACGGCATTGTCCTAATGTGCGTGGGCACTAATGCCATATAACTCGCCCACAAAAATAACAGTCATTAAAAAAAAAAACACATTCCGTCTTTCCACTGAAAGTGAAGCGTTAAGACAGTTCAGATTTGTTAACAAAGAAAGTAAGTTCTTTGCTTTATCAACTTTGCACAGACAAAGAGCAGTAGTAGTGTGTTCTTTGTCGACTTTGCACAGACAAAGAGCAGTAGTAGTGTGTTCTTTGTCGACTTTGCACAGACAAAGAGCAGTAGTAGTGTGTTCTTTGTCGACTTTGCACAGACAAAGAGCAGTAGTAGTGTGTTCTTTATCAACTTTGCACAGACAAAGAGCAGTAGTACTTGTGTGTTCTTTGTCGACTTTGCACAGACAAAGAGCAGTAGTACTTGTGTGTTCTTTGTCGACTTTGCACATTTTCCGGACATTACTATTTTTTAAAATCCGAAGCTTCTAATTAAGCATCCGTTGTATCATTGTACGAAGTGAGCTAGCTTCTGTAAGAGAAGAATTATTAAGCTGGAAGGCAGTTCCTTAAGTTTCATGACCAACTGCCATTGCCAGTAAACCCCCAGCTTGTTTCTCATCCTAGCGAGAAAAACAGTATGTGTCACGACTTGGTGGAATTAGGCGGCCGTCAATTTTTAGGGCATATCGAGTTATTAGTATCATCTTAAAGCTCGCTCATTTGTCTTGTTCTTGGTTGAAAAAATACCCCTCTATCTGAATTAGAAGTTGAGATATTTGCGAGTGAAGAAGGTGGGAGTCGCCTGGGGTCAGAAGCAAAATTAATGAGAAAATGGCCGCCATTGTCTAGTGACTTCCAAAGCTTACATGTCCTTGGATAGAACAAATATACATTTTTTATGGCTTTGATCAATGTGTTCCAGTAATAATACAAACTGAAATGTATTTTATATATACCGAAAAGGCCTTGAGCCCCCCCAAAAAGTCGATAAAAAATTGCCCAATAAAATGTCGGTTTTTTCGATTTCATGGTTTGAACGAGCGCCTGTTTCACCAGGATGTTACACACATTTCGTCACGTGTCTTGCATTTGAAGACCACAGGGGACATCTAGTGTTGTCCAAACCATGGCCCTTTTCTTCAGATCCCCACAGTGCAGCCCAATGATGACATAAAAAAGATAAAACATTTCTGGAATAACCACTCAATGAATATTTCAACAATAAAGACACGAAGACTTCTAAGACTTCTATTCATAAAAGAAACAGTATGTCTCTGGGTGTAAATTTTCATCTAGTAAAAAAATGACATCTCCAGTTGTTTTTGTTTTTGGTTGTTGTTTTTTTCTGTTTCTTATTTTCTAAGGGGGGGGGTAGTTTGTTTTGTTTTTCTCTTTATTTTTGTCCCTGAAGCCTTCATTTGTGAACAGGAAGTCTGGTATCGATTGAACCCCTGTCGGTGTGACGTTATGTCAGTTGAGGCCACGTTGGACAGGAGCACCGCGGAAGAGCAATCGCGACCCTGCCTTAACGACAACTCGGAGGCGCAAGAAATCATGTATATTTTAATGAATTGATACTTGCTTTTCCACTGGTCAAATCTAACCTAAACCATGGAAACCTTACAGCCCCCGCCAGTTCTTTGTTCTTACTTTATTGGATTAGAGTAAGGGTTAGATTTCCAGTCATATTACGATCAGTTAGAGTAAGGATTAGGATAGAGTTAGGGTTAGGGTTAGGGTTAGGGTTTCATCGTCATCAGAATATTCAAATATCGTTCGATTTTCAGTCTTTAGGCTCAAAATAATATGTTAGGTTAGCCCCATAAGTATATGATATCTGATTTCAATTTTAGCAGTATATATATCTTTGTTGGCTCCGCCATGGAGGTTAAAACCTAAAGAACTATGATCAAAACGTAGGCTCCTCCGCCGTCAAGGTCAAGCTGGACTACACACTTGATCAATGTAATACAAATCATCGCTAATGCCTGGCTATAAATAGTTTTTTTCTTTCTCAGTAGCAACCGTCATGGGTAGCACCATTTGCAATAAAGATTTTGTTTGTAAGCCGTTCAAACTACTGTATGCCCCAAAAGAAATGTTTTTAAAAGAGAAAGAAGAAAGCTGTGTCATTTATTCAAAAACTATGTTTCTTTTCTTGCTTTTTTCCAACATCTAGATATTTGAAACTGCAAATTGTAGAATTTTAAATGTTGGACTTAAGAGGCATATATTTGAAAATCTGGCTGGTGATTTAGACTTCAGGCTGCTACGATCCAGCCTGCCAGTTCAAGTCATTCCCTAGATGAAATAGAAGTCGAGATATTTGCAACATCCCAGTAGAAATTCGGCAATATTCAATGTAACAGATTCTTCGGTGAGGGATTTAAACTATGTTCTTTCTTACGCTCAACAGTAAAGAACCTAACTAAAACATGCATCGATATCACCATTGTTCAGTTTGACGACATATCTTTTTGGATAAGACGATTCACGAATAGAAATTGTTCCTCTAGGGATTTGGGGGGTCAGAATAAAGGACTAGGACTTCGTAACAAAGGATTCCCGGTAAACTTTGAAGACAGAACGCTTGGTCAACTTCAAAGAGTAAGAATACAGTTTAAAGAGGAGAAAAATCCAGCGAGGAGGGTAAAATAATGGGACAAAATTCATATGTAACTTTTGAGCTTTTGTGTACAAGGTACTTACTTTACTTTATTTTGTCTGGCCTTTGTAATTTTACGGTGTCGTGGGGGAGAAGCAATTGTCTTTCTTCTGTTTGATGTATCGCCTGTACAGTTGCATGGAATATATTGTTTTGTTACTGTTGTTGTTGCTGTTTCTCTAATTTTTGCCCCCCCCCCCCCCCCCGAGCCATATTTTTCAAGGTCTCCGTCTTCGTCGGTATCCATCTGATCTCTGTATAAGGTAATCTCGCCAATAAAGTAAGCTTCAGCATCTGAGAAATTTAGATGAAGGGAAAAGAAAGACAATCGTGAAATAGTAAGCAGGCATAAACTCTTCGCTGATTAGTATTCACGGGACCCGAGGGAGAGGAAGACCAAGGGACCGCCTGCGACAGGTTACAGTATGACTAAGTATTGTTGTCGGTGGTACTAACTGAGACGAGATGTCTGTGTCCTCTTTTTTTTTTCTTTTTTTTTTTCGAACGAAAATAATATTCCGCTCTTGAAGGCCTCTGCAAAAAAGTCTTTTCTACTTGTAAATTTGCTTTTGTAGGTTTATTAGTTTGTTTGTTAATAAATGTGTCTGTTTGTCATTGTTGCTATAGTTTGCTTTTCCTTTGGGGGGGGGTCTGTCTACTTGGGAAGCTGTTAGCGTTTAACGCTCACAAAAGTGTAAGGTAGGTCATTTCAAAAGCAGAGCAATAGGGGGCTCTCGTGGCCTAGAGGTTAAGGTGTTGGCCTCTCATTCAAAGGTCCCGGGTTCGAATCCGTGTAGTGACCGAAACATTTTCTTCTCTTAAATTGTCTCCTTTCATCTCCTTTCCTGCTCTCTAGCAATGTTCTGTTGTCTGCTTTCATTTCCACTTCCTGCCCCCACCCCCTCACCTCCTTTGCTCCTCCTCTGGACTCCTGACTCTTTCTGCAGCCTTTCTACTGCTACTCTTTGGCTCCTCCTTACTGCTGTCTTTCTGCCACACCCCTGATCTTCTGGTAGGAAAGATCTACACCTAGCCTTCTCGGACAAGGGCGAAAAATCTCGGAGGGCCTGTGTGCAAGTTGCGCACGTTAAAGATCCCTTGGTGGTTTAAAATCGATAAGAGTAGGCTTCGGCCGCCACCCAGGCAAAATTCAAAATTTCCTACCAACTGAAAATATTAGGTGTGTCCCGCGCGCTCATATGACCTTATGCAGTTGCGAGCGCCGTAAAACACTTTACAAAAACAAAACAAAACAGCAGAGCAATACTGGATTGATAGGAAATATTTGGGGAAAGATTCAAAGAAGAAATCGTATAATAATCGAATTTGAACTTTGCGCCTTTCTGTTACAGATGAAGTTCGTAATCAACTAATAGCCAGTTTATCAAAACTGATAGAAGTTGAAGTTTCCTTTTCTAGTATTTTCTTTTCTATTAAATTGTTTATTGCTTTGCTTCGCTTGAGGTGTCTTGTTTCGCTTTGTTTAGCTCTGGCTTCGACATGAGCCAAGCATAGCTGCGTCACACATTAAACTGTATGTCTATAAAACAAATAAAAATAATAACTTCATGATATTATGTCAATATCAAGGGCCTCAATCATTTTTTGTCGTTTGTACTCTGCTCCTTCCAAATTATAAAACTTTATTGTTCTCCTTTCTTGACCGTCATGAACAGAGCTCACGCTTTTCTAATCGGAAACGGCCACGTTACGTTTACAACTGAGCGTCTTTGTCTTCGGCCGAACGTAGAGAGTGGTAATGTCAGCATCCAAAGCTGTTCTTCGGGTTCTCTGGCCTAGATTTTCTTTGTCTGCCTGTTTTTCGTTTTCCCTCGGGGTTTTCTTGCAAGACTACTATGACATGTCCTGATATAATTTTTTACGACACATTTAATTTGAACTACTTTTTTTAACAGGCGGTTGGTTGGCTAGTGCCAATGTTCGACGATATTTTAAAAGTATTTTTCCATCGTTGTTGTGGGCCTGCCCTACTTTTCTTTGGTACGAAATAAGGTCAATTTGCTCATACAAAAGTGTTGGTGTTTAGGAACTTATTTCGTTTTTCTGCTAGATTAATTTTTGTTTGCCTTCAATTTCAACCCAAGTTCAAGTACAAATTGCTTCCGTATCGCAGCCCAGAATAATACCAGTCTAATTGTTTTTACAAGGGAGGTCGTGAAAACAATAATATAATGGGAAATCTTGTTTGAGATAACATTAGTCTTCATTGAGAAAGAATTTTTTAGAATAGTGCGAGTGTTTTTTTCCATTCATTTAAAGATCTTGAATGTAGATATTATAGGAATCGGGCTGCTTGGACTCTGCCTGTCGGGACTCTCGCACGGGGTGAGATTGAGTATCCCAGGAGAAAGACAC
The DNA here is from genome assembly GCF_000002075.1 of Aplysia californica. Classification (NCBI taxonomy): domain Eukaryota; kingdom Metazoa; phylum Mollusca; class Gastropoda; order Aplysiida; family Aplysiidae; genus Aplysia; species Aplysia californica. The sequence goes on from NW_004797655.1 coordinate 553,191, forward strand.
TGATAAAAGTATAGACTTCTGCATGCAGGGATAGAACTCATATCTTCTGGGGGCTTAAAGCCCAGAGCCATTACACCACAGAGGCCGGTGAAAAGCATTAAAGTAGTTTTCTCCAACTATTTGGTTTTGGTAAGTTGTACATGTACTTATTCGACGTCAAAGAATTAAAAATGAATCTTTGTTACAATGAGAACATTTTTTTTCCCAAAAGGGACTAATGTAAAAATGGCCTCTGTGGCGATTTTACTCATTCCAAACAAGAATTGTGATAACGCCTTTTTGTTTTGCGGGGGATTTTCTTTTTTTTTTGGGGGGGGAGAATATTTGGACGGCGGGGTCAAGAACAGATTTTTAAATTGCAAACTGTAAACCCTCCTCTACCAGGTCAATTGACTCCGCATATTTGCTTTTTAGCTTGGTCGTCAGTTTTCTGCCTGACAAAGTGATTTGTCTTCAACTCCCTGGTGGATATCGTGATTGATAAACCTGTTTAAATGAAACATCATTTAAATGGGGGGGGGGATTCTATTTAACCAGCAGTGAGGGATTCTGATATATCTTTGTTTAAAGTAAGATCGATATGTGCACTGTATATGGGAGTGCATCACAAGGGTCACCATGACATAGCTGGTTACGGACATGAACAGAAAGAAATTTTGTGAAATGGTATAATTCTAACGCCTCTAGCAACAATGTAAGATTATATATAGCTGGGGGGACTCTGAATTTTACTGCCATTTCCGATAGGACCAGAACAAATAGGAAGTTCGTGTAAAGTGCCTTTCCCAAGGATACAACGTCGTAGCGAGCTGAGGCTCAAACCCCTGAACCTGCAATCTCACGATTACAGATCCGGTGGCTTAACCACTAGGCTACAGACTCTACTTTGTCAGAATGTAGAGGAAGTACATGGTTTGATTCCAACCCGCGTTCGTTTCAGATGCGGACGTCTGATGGGAGGTCTTATTTCTTCATTCCTTGCTCTGGGCTTAAAAGGAGCCTGAAACGTTCACCATATCATAAAATCAAAATTCGAATGGTATCTGATTATTTTTGTATTCATATCTGAAATACAGTCGAACATGTTCTAACGGCCTTATGTCCAAGATAATTACCTGTACAAATGACCACTTCCCACTGCCTCGGTGTGCATGTTTGTGTGCGTGTGTGTGTGTGTGTGTGTGTGTGTGTGTGTGTGTGTGTGTGTGTGTGTGTGTGTTTGTGTGTGTGTATGTGTATGTGTGTGGCTTTGTCGTGGAATCTACAAGGAAAACGTAAGAAAGGAAGACAAAAGATGACATGGAGGCGAGTGGTACAAACGGAAATAGAAAAGGCGGGGAAATCATGGAAACTGCCAGAAAAGGATGCATAGGACAGAGAAATGTTGTTGACGGTCTATGCTCCACTGGGAGTTAAAACGGACAAGAGAGAGAGAGAGAGAGAGAGAGAGAGAGAGAGAGAGAGAGAGAGAGAGGGGGGGGGAGAGAGAGAGAGAGAGAGAGAGAGAGAGAGAGATGTATGTGTTTGTTTATAATATGTTATATTGATATTGTCCTAAATGTCTACCTGCCAAAACAAACATTTTCTCCTCAACAATTGGTGGCCATCTTGGTCTTCGGCAATCCCGACTGTAATTCCTACCCTGTTTTCATTCCTGATAAGGTTACAAAGAACTTTTGCTTCCAAAGGGCCCACTCACATTATACAAAATGGAGCGTGAAAAAACAACAAGATAACGCTATTGAAGTAGGAGAAAGGATGTAATATATTTGAGAATTATTGGACCAGACGTGTGGATTGAAATTGCACAATGTCTTCCAAACTTGGATTCGGAGGGGAAATTGTGAAGGTAAATAAAATGACTCAAAAATCGTTAAGCCTGATAAATGAAAACTGAAAAGCTAATGATTTCCATAATTTGTTCACGTTTGCGCCTACGGGTTTACAATTATTTTTGCTATTGATAATGTCGCTGTTGCTGATGTGGTTTTATTGTGGGTGATGCGTTTCTTTTTTTGTTATTCCCTTCTAACTGTCAAACGACGGAGATTTCCCGTTTGTGACTCGGCTAATGGAACATGGAGAGAACACAGTTTGAACACGGTAGGGGCGGTTCTAGTAAAGGCACGGTTGTAGGCGAAATGTTGAGAGCAAAATGAGTCCGACAGCTCTAAAAATATGATCACGCTGAATGGGGTTTCGTTCATGGACGAATTTAAAAAGAATGCATTAACTAATGAATTACTTAATTAATTTATTAATGAAACAAACAAAATAGAGAGAGGGAAAGAGAAAGAGAGAAACGGGGGGGGGGAGAGGATATTAAATAACCGTTTTGGTGTCTTTAGACCTCCTTAGGCAGAAGAAAGATGTCGCACAGAGAACGTGAGGTAGAGTCCTCTTTGGGGATGGTTTTAGGGAGTATATCCGTCTGTCTGCTGGTGGGATGTTGTATCCCTCTCAAACAGGGTTCATTCAATTTAATGGTCAAGAGGACGTCTTCACCTCAGTTTGCTCTATGTTTTTTGGTGGTTTTGTGGCTGTTTTGACTAGATCTGCTTGCTCCACGTCTTCTTCAATGTTGTTCTAGCCTGGTTCATGGCGAAACGTAGCTGTTATCGAGACAAGAGTAGAACGTGTCCGAGCCTCATTGTGAAGAAGGAAATTGATCATCTTTGGTAGGTGATCCTCTTAAGAATAAATGTTTTTGTAATATAGAAAATATGTGAGCCTAGACGGGGAAGATTGTTCTTGTGGACAGGTGATTGTCTTGGTCAGGTAGTCGTTATTGCAGGTTACATTGTAAAGTTGAAAATGTCTAAGACGGCCATGTATTGTCGAGGAGGAAATTGATCATCTTACGCCGGCGATCGTCTTGGAAAATGTCATTGTATTATAGAAAATATGTAAATGGGGAAGGGGGACAGTGGTCGTCTGAACAGACGAATATCTATGATAGGCGGCTAGGTGACCGTAGGAGCAGGGTACTTTCAACGACTGACCGAGATCACCAACTCACCCCCTCACACCCCCCCTCCTCCCAGCATACACACCACACACCCTCTCCCCGGAAGGAACCAAACCCCACTACCTCGAGGCAATTTTCTGCTTGATGGCATACTTTAATATCATAAAAGTGCTTCTCGCCCTCATCGATACGACTGAGCTCATTTGTTTAGGAGGCGCACTGCCTCAACCATGTATATTCCATCCCAGATCAAAGGTAAAAGTACTTGATCAAATATCGTTTCTGTGTCAAAATCAGGGTATGTCCTCTTCCTGAATCAGCTCTACTTTCTGTCATTAACCAGCATACCCGAACGACCCGCCCCACCTCTCTCTCTCTCTCTCTCTCTCTCTCTCTCTCTCTCTCTCTCTCTCTCTCTCTCTCTCTCTCTCTCTCTCTCTCTCTTTCTCTCTCTCTCTCTCTCTCTCTCTCTCTCTCTCTCTCACACACACACACACACACACACACACTCCACTGATGCACTTACCACTTATAAATACTATTAGACCAGTCAGTTATTCAATCAATCGTCCTAGCAATAGCGGATGTGACCCTCCATTTATCAAAATCGATGACTATGTTGTGACTTTTCATGGGGTTTTGGTGTGCAGCGATAAGAGAGTGCCTTCGATTAGCTAGGGTACCAATGTCATTATTAAACTTGTTCAGTTTAATGACCTAACTGGGCTTTACGCTCACTTAACCCTATTGAAAAAGGACTTTAAAAAATGACGCTTCGCCAATAAAACCTTTATGTTGACTGGAAAGTACCTCTACTCACGGTGTTTTTTAAAACTTGTTCAATTTCGCGATCGTTGTAGGGTCACGTGGTTCAATCCTATCAGGAAAAGACTTTAAGATATTACGCCTAGTCAATAAAAACCACTTTACTGAATGGTGTTTTTAAACGTGTCCAGTTTTGCGACCTTTGTAGGCTTTATACTTACATGGTTCCTCCAGCTTATCGCAGTTGCGAGAGCCGTAAAACCTCTACTAAAACAATAACAAAGGAGAAAAACGTTAAAAGATTGCACCTCACCAATGAAGCAACTCTACTAAATAGAAAGGGGCCTATACTCATGGCGTTTGTAAACGTGTCCAGTATCAGAGCCTTGTTCAGTCTCAGGACCTGTCTTGGTTTTACACACCTTGGGTTCAAAACGTTGTGTCGGAAAAGGACGTTGAAATAATATGTTTACGCCTGGCCAATAAAACCACTACACTGAATTAAAAAGGACTTTTTCCTAGGGCGTCTGTAAGCTTGTTCAGTTTCGTGACCTCTCTCGACTTAACGCTATCATGGTTTAGTTCTTCCTATCGGAAAAGGACCTTAGAATAATACATTTATACATACTACACCTGACCAATAAAACTACTCTTCTGAATGGAAAGGGATTTTACCTCTTGACGAGTTTATATAATGCTTGGATACTTTTCAATCAATACAAACGGACCTTTTTCTTTCATTCAACGTGGCAGTTGTTACTACAATTTCCTTTTCTACCCTTGCTTTCTTAACTGAGCACAAAAGCGTTTTTGTCTTTCTCCGGCTTTGTTTTCATAGAGCTAATTTGGTCTTCAAAGTCTTGGAAAACTATCAGCCACCAGTACTCATTAAGCATTCAGATCAACACTATTCTGTGCAAACAGAAGCCTTTGTATACACAAGCTAAACTACCTGCCTACGAAGTGACCGTAATACTAAGTGCCGATTGTATTCCATTGACTGAGTCGGGGCCAAGCAGATTTTTTTTTCATAAAGGGGGGGGGGGGAACAGCACCATTTGGGTGCTATACGACCAATTCGACTCTCGGCCAAGAAAAACAAATGTTTGATTTTGAAGGTCCCGGTTGAATTCGGTCGCAGTGTGTCAAAATGGTAGCTATTGCCCTAACATGAGAGAAAGTCTGGCTGATCCCGACTGAATCAAGTGAATCCAATTGGCTGCAGTGGGTATTAGTGAGCTTGTTAGCTCTAGCTTACAGTACAATGGGGGTTTTTTCGTTGAATTCTCCGCAGCTCCACTTGTACCTTTGACTTTGTAATCCACGGAACGGAGCAGTGGGGGGTTACTACATCCCATGATTTTGACGTACACTAATTACTCAGCGGTACGTTAACCGTCGACTATTTATTCTTCTATTACGTACGTCCAGGGTATTTTTTTACGGATGTAGCCATCCTATACGGCGGGTGTTTGCTTGGTTACCATAGTTACCATGCTCTTTTCATAATAATTGATTGCTGGAATTTATCTTTTTATGCCTGAATAACATCAGCTCACTTTGAACTGAAGTGCGCACTAAGCTCCCGTGAAAGCTTACCTTTTTTCTATTTGTCCATTGCTCACAATTTCAGAGACCACATTTATTTTCATAATCGTATACATATATTAAAAATCAGGGACTATTTCAAGATTTCATATTATGTTTTGTGGTTTTTGCCTTTAATATGTAAGCCAGTAGGTATGAAAATTCAGAGAGAAGATAGCATTTGAACGTTGACGCAATCATCCAATAAGGTCGATGTTTGCTTGGTTACTATAGTTACCAAGTGTTTAACATAATAATTGATTATTGGAATTTATTCTTTTGAGTCTGACTTTCATCTATGTCGGCGTTGTAAGCGTTTTGGTCAAGAGATATAGATTTTAGAGATCTCAGTAGCGGATCTAGTACAGTCGCAAGTGACAAAATAGAGTAGTTCTTTTTTTGTTTTTGTATAGTGTTTTTACGGCGCTCCCAACTGCATAGGTCATATGAGCGCGCGGGACACACCTAATATTTTTAGTTGGTAGGAAATTTTGAATTTTGCCTGGGTTGCGGCTGAAGCCTACTCTTATCGATTTTAGACCACCAAGGGATCTTTAACGTGCGCAACTTGCACACGGGCCCTCCGAGATTTTTCGCCCTTGTCCGAGAAGGCTAGGTGTAGATCTTTCCTACCAGAAGATCAGGGGTGTGGCAGAAAGACAGCAGTAAGGAGGGGCCAAGGAGTAGCAGTAGAAAGGCTGCAGAAAGAGTCAGGAGCCCAAAGGAGGGGGTAAAGGGGGTGAGGGTGTGGGGGCAGAAAGTGGAAATGAAAGCAGACAACAGAACATTGTTAGAGAGCAGGAAAGGAGGTGAAAGGAGACAATTTTAGAGAAGAAAATATTTCGGTCGCTACCCGGATTCGAACCCGGGACCTTTGAATGAGAGGCCAACACCTTAACCTCTAGGCCACGAGAGCCCCCGGAGTAGTTTTAATGAACCAGTGCTTAACAGAGAGTAACAAACAAACAGTGTCTAGAATAGCTGACTATGAACCTAAAGTGCTCACTATGAGCTGAAGTGTTCACTTAAGTCTCCTAAAAGCTGCCCAGTGCACGAATCTGGTGGTCTGTCTGGTCAGTTTCCTTATGCGCTGTGCATGCTCATCCCATTTTGTCGAATGTGCCTAACGGCAAAGAATCGTTTCAATTGTGCTATTTTCACAACACTGCTCAAATTGTTTGTTTTGGTTGTTGGTTTGGGGGATTTTTCAAGATCTGTAATAATAATTATTTATCATTATTTGTTATTGTTATTATTATTATTTGTTATTATTATTATTATTATTTGTTATTGTTGTTATTATTATTATTATTATTGTTATTATTATTATTATTATTATTATTATTATTAAGTAGAGATAATAGTGATAGTGATGATAAAACTAAATATGAACAATCTATTGCTTCTCCTCCAGACACACCTATGCTATGGATATTTCTTTTTCTTAAAAGCGATTAACTTAGTGCTCACACTCCCCCCCCCCCCCCCCCCCCCTCCAATCACATTCGTCAAGGATTTTTTTAATGCATATTATTTATTTACTTTCATTTATTCTTGTAAGGAAAAACGTTACACCTGGTGCTCTGGGGATAAGGGGGAGGGGGTGGCGAAAGTCTTCTCTTTTATATGAAGACACTGGCTAAATTCCACATTGAGACCAAAGCCAAGCTCATTAACTTTATCTTCGTCCCCACCTTGACCTACCAGTGCCAGATATGGACCTTGACCTAAGGTCTGGAAAATAAGATAACCACCTGCGAGAAGAAATGTCTAAAAAGAGCCGTCAACAAACCCAGACGGGACATGATTTAAAAAAACAACAAGATCAGAGAAGTGATGGAACAACACCTGTCTCCCACTACATTCGAAGGCAAACAATCAGGTGGTTTGGACATCTGACACGTGTGGTGCCTCACCAGCTTGCAAGTAAAATGTATTACAGAAAAATATCAGGGAACAAGGCAACAGGAAGGCCAAGAAAGACCTGGATCGAGGGTGTGAAGGATACCCTGAAATCATACAACGTTCCACCCTGCCAGGCCATCAAACTTGCTAGAGGCAAAAAGCTCTTTCTCCCCTCAACGCCCTAGAGGTAAAAGACGGATAAAGTAAGTAAATTAAGTAACACTGATTAAAATCGCTTTTTTCATCCGATACGATCAAACGCATCCGACTAAATGAATGAGTGCGTATGCCTTCCATGGATCAATTCGACTTTGCAAGCACAATTTACCCGGGGCGTGAACAAGGAATTATTCGTCTCGACGGGTGCGGGATTACAGAAAGCGACTGGCAAAAACTAACTTAAGCCATGAATACTTGGTGTTTGAGGGGAGTGGGACAGTACTTTTTACAGTGATGTAACAGTGGTTAAACGGAGTGCAAAGAATCTTACAGCAACGGCGAAAGAGGGGAGTGAAAGCATACTTTTTTGTGTGAATGTTACTATTGCTGGCTCTTTCTCTTGTTCTCTGTTTTCTTTCTCTCGTTCTTTCTTTCTCTTTTCCCTTTCTTTCTTTCTTGCTTTCTTTATAAATA